>NC_069120.1:51968917-52171417 GCF_025612915.1 Magallana angulata
TTTCATTGAATTTTATCAAATACACGTTGTCCAAATTAAGTAAGTGATAAATGGGGTCCTTTTTTATAGATTATGTTACAATTTGATTGAAGTGTAGAGACATACCTATGTGCATACTTACATAGTGCAGATTTTCTTATCCGGGATTTGTTAAACAGCTAGAAACGATCATTAATTGGTCTGTGCCTGTTGTCGTAAACTCTTCGGTATCCGTTATCTGAATGAATTATTGATATCGATTTTTTGCACTTCAAGTATCAACCGTAAATCAAATAAGAAAAACACATTTAAATGGTCTTAGAATATATGTGTAAGTCTGTTATTACTTACATCATGAATAAATCTGCCTCGTCTAAAATGTTCCTACTTCTAGTTGGATTCATCTTTCCACATTAGCTGTGTCCCGTCACATTTGATCGGAAAACAGAAATCTGTCCGTTGGCATTTTTTTGTTTCGTAGAAGAAAACATCAACACTTCAAGGCCCGTATCGATAAACCAGCTAAAATACGAGCATATAATTGTTTCGAAACACAACTTAATGCCTGTTCAACACTGAAGGGATCGTACAAGTCGAGCTGAACTTTAAAATTGTTCGATATTTGAATGATCACTGTATACATGAGTTGTCTACTGTAAATAGGACTCTGTTCATAAAATGTCTGTTGGTTCCTGCTCGTCTATTTAAATGTCCCAAATGACAGCAAATACACCTCATTTAATAAAGGTGTACATATCTTTTCACAAATGCATTTAAAAAGAACTAATGCTAACAAATGCATTAAATTGAATATGTAAAAATAAAGAGAAGATTGGGTAAATATAATCTAGTTACTAAATATTTTGGGGACTAAAGAATGGTATTGATCAATGACATGGACGACCTATGTAAAAGATTTGAGCATAGATATGAAATTCTCTTCATTTTTACGGTAGAAGTGGGTTTAAAGTCCCTTATCTTAGCAACGGCGACGCTGATTCTGCGCAATGCATGTCTCGATATATTGACACTATTTAGAGAAGAATAGGACATGGATGCAGGATAGACAATAACACTCATAAAATGGGGTAAGTAATTTGAACAATTTTGATACCTAAACAAGAAACAGTGCAATTCATGTACATTTGTGTACTTTCGTTTTGCAACCTCTGTACATTAGATCAGGAAGCACCTTAATGTATCCTTCAGGAAGGAACAGAACACTTATGTCGGTGTAATAACAGTTTCTCGGATACCAATTTTTCTCTACTCTTGATTTTAATGAAGCTAGCATATATAAGGAAATGAACATTGTTATTATTTAAAATTAAAACATTACGATACACTGGTAAATACCGAGAATACCTATCCAGGATTGACCACACAAATATATACATGTGTAAACGCTGTATGTATACGTATTTATCTACTTGTGCATATGATGTAAAACGGGAAGTCGAACCTTGCATGTAACTGCTAGTGTGGTTGATATGTTGGCATCTTGCTTAAGTTTAAGTTTGTGATATAATTTTAACATAAATGGCAGTTTTCTTAATGCTGTTTTGGCAAAGAAACGCCTTGCATAATGTAACACGATCTTCCATAGAGAGACTAGTCACAATTTACCGGAAAACGCAACGTTCAACCAATGACATCATTTTCAATCAGTTTGTCCTTGTTTGCACGTTTTTTAAAAAAAATTTCATTCTCCAAAGGCATGGTGTGTCCCAAATTTGCATTAGCTGAGGAAAATAGTCTGTTAATTATTATTTCGTAAGACAACTGTATTTTGATTGTTTGCCATTTGACAAACAGTACCCCAAAATTCAAATGCATGCTTAAAATATTCTTTGAGAAACAATGTACCGGTAATATATGTTTGCCTGGTGCAACGTGCGATGTCGAAAATAGGCAACTTGTACATCGTTACATCGTTCGCGATAAATTCACGTTCTCTTTCTGAAAATGACCTGGTAGATACCCTTTTTAACATGTACTAATGTACTATGTATCAAAATTCATTATGCATTTCTAGTTTTGTTTTTAAAATTTTATTTGTCGCCTTGCATATATCTTCCCGAAATGTGTTTTTCAGCAGCGTGTCGTCAATTTCTATGTTTGTTTTTTTTTTTGGCTAGACTACTCATTCACAAATTTTTTTAGTTATTGCTGCGCCGACTTAAACGTTTACATCGTCATTTTACTTCGAGTTAACGCTTCAACTTGTCACAAAACGCGCTATAAAATCTATAAAAATTTCGAAAATATATATTGGGTAAATAATAGATTAATTATCAAATCTAAATGCTTTTTTAAAAATTTATTCGAGATTACTCATCCTCGGTATTTTCATTCCGTTATGTTTATTTTAACTCTTCATTTTTTACATTGCGCTGTTTGTCGAATTCATGAACGAGAATGCTTGAAAGTTACCAGTTTAATCGCAGACAGTATTTGATATTAAAACATAAATTTAATGCAAAACGTGTATCCTTTGTGACACAAGTTTCCTCTTCCTGTGTCTTCGATTAATTGAATATTTAGCACCACTTGTCTACGTTATTTTGATACAACCCTCGTACGTTCAATATCCGTGGAATAAACGAAATCCATTCTATTAAACAAATAGTTTTGTGCATTTTGAAATCATGGAATGGCATCTCTGGACTAAAGTGTCCGCTATAGTAGGGAAGCCATGTGTTCTCATGCATTTTGTACGCAACTCATTCTTTCTTGACCGACCTGTTTTATTTGAAGTCCCTTTATGTCCATTGGACCTGAGCCACAATCGGACAATAACAATCATGAAAAATTGACAGCTGCTGTGTGGAACACTTCCGGTAATCATTTGGTTGTTATCCGGTTTAACTCTTATGTTACATTCTACATGTATATGTATTTCCTTTTAAGTGTGTGAAAAATCGACCCCATTTGAAACAAATTTTAATAACATTAATGCGCGTTGCACGATTTTTTTGCACCCATCGTTGCTAGTATGAGACTAAATAACACAATCACAGATCCCGGGAACCTCAAACAGCGCCGAGTCGTCATTCATCAATTCCTCTGTTAGACACCCGTTAACGGTATTTGGAAAGGTGTGCCTATACATACAATGCAAAAGAGTACCAACTAAGACTAAAACATCTCGTGTTGCAGTTAGTTTCTTTAATATAGGGGTAAATATGTTGTTTTGCATCAACTGTTGCTACAATATAAAACAACGAAACAAATCAACGAAAGAAATTCATTGTAGCTGAAATATTTTTTTGTAATTTTCCTAATAAATGTATTTTGAGATGCGGAACGCGTGTTATTATTTATTTATTTATTTATATTTTAAAAATCATGAGAATAATATGATATCTATTATCATAACAGGAACACTTTTCATGAATTAAAAATAACACTTTTTCAAACCAAAAGGTTTCTTGTTTGCAAATAATAGCTATCGGCGCAGATTGTCATATTCTTTTTAATTAAGATGGCTCACTACACCTTGAAATATTTTCTCAAATCAGCAGAAAATTACTTGATTATGATGGATATAATAACAGATAAGAAGTATTTAAGTCAAATAGGCCAAAAATGTGTAATTTTGATGAAAAATTACATTTTTGGAAATTTAATTCATTAAACATGAACAAAAGCTCCAGGCGGATTCGCACTTATGATCTGCGGTTCAGAAGCCCAATAAATTAACCACTGAGCTACGACGATATACAACCGAATCGAACGAGATAAACAGTTTAACAAAACATTTAAATCGCCATCTTGTGACGTGGTGTCTTAAAAAGTATAAGTCTGGGTGTAGTGAGGTACCTTAATTCACCACTGCTCCTTCTTACCCGCAAACATACAAGGAAAATATACCATATGAGCGGTTTTATTTAAAACAATGTTACAATATTTAACTCTTTTTATTTCTTAGGAAAATACTCATTTCAATTTCTTGACATCTAAGACTACTTCATTTTTAGTCAGCGATTTCAATTTTAATTTTACTGTATATAGAGCCCCCAAATTAGTAGTCAGACAGACAGCGTGCGGTGACAGGAATCACAGACCTCTCAGCATTGTATTTATTTTAGCACAATGAACTATGCAACTTTCCGTTTTTGTTGGAGCGAGTTTGATAGAAAATATAGTTTTCGTTTTAAAAACGCGTGAAAGTAAACTCATGGTTTCTCAATGTACAGAAGTCCGGGCCTTCTGAGAACTTTATTCCTTGTGAGAATCTTTTGAGAACTTTATTCCTTGTGAGAAGAGTCTCATTTGGGGACTGTTGTATAATTTTATCAACGTATGTTCCTAAGGTCAACTAATATTATAATGACGGTAAAAATATAAAATCGAAGCCCCAAGCTTCATGAAAAATTGACAATAACAAACTGTCAACCATCTCAAAAATCCATAAAACGAAATACACTTTCAAAGCATAGCAACATGGACCTCTAACAAGATAGAGGTAAGACGCCTTAAAAGAAACCAATGGCCCTCGCTCATCAGAACTAATTACGTAATTTTTTTTTCATATAGTAGTCTCATAATTTAAAATACAGTTTATGTACATATAGAAATATTTCTATATTGAACTTCAAACCCCTCTTGGGGACTCGGTATTGGTCAAATGTCTCAGTTTTAACATTTTAGAATCTTCGCTTCTTGAGAATGATTGTATAGTAATTTCATAATTTGTCGCATTGTTGATCATGAGATTTTCCCTTTATATTTCTATGTTAAACTTTGAACCCCTCTTCATGCGCGGATCCAGAAAATGTGTTCCGATTCCGCCCCGCCCCTCCCCCCCCCCCCCCCCCCCCCCAGCTCTCTATATCAGCTTAGAATCTTCACTAAATATAGAAGCGTTGGTGTAAGTATTAGCATTTCTGGTTTGGTGGTTCTTGAGAAGATTTTATTATAAGGCACACAGTCTATTTTCATTGTTTTGTGATTATCCACCCTTTAAAATGGTTTCCCTCTTCGCTGTTCTTGTGGGGGTTTTTTTCTATGATATGGTGCAAAATATTTCTATTTGTAAATAACTACAAGAGATTGATAGGACGATGTTGGCATGTGATCGCAAACAATTAAACGACTGTTGTTATACAAATACAAATCCGTCTTTAATTACGATACTGAATGTCATAAATATGCATTGCTGAATCGGGACTTCTTTTAAATTTTATTTTGTTGGTTCGTTAATTTGTGACAATTTGTTAAAGGTCCGACTACCTTTGACAAGGGAACAATGAATTGTTGCTGTGTTCTTTGTTTGTATACCAAACACATAGGAAATGAATTGGATATATACTGCACACCGCTTGCAGAATAAAAAATCATAATCTGTATTTTTGTATGAAAATGAATAAAGAAGTCAAGGATAAAATGCACTCACTAATTTATTAAATAATTCTTGGGAAATAATCGTTGTTATCATATATCTCAATATATTTTTAATGTAAAATTACAAATAAATTTGCTATTTTATATAGATAATTTATACCGTGAAAAAGTTTATATGCTATTTGTTCATAGTGAATAGTCATCAAAACTATCCACCGGAAGCGTGCGGTTTCATTCGCATACGTATCAAAACATTTCTAGCTGGTGTCATCACAGTGGCTTTATAAAATTCCTATCAGTCTTACCAGCAACTAACTGAACATAGCTTGCAATTAATATTAAATTTAATATTCGGTAAATAAAATCACTTTCTATTGGACAAAAGCAAGTGTATATTCCCCTCGACAGCAAGTTTTTTCCTCAACTTAGCCTCGGGATATAGTTACTGTCTCGAAGGACAATAAATGCTATCATCCTCATAGCCAATAAATAGGTATAGACAAAGTATTTTGCTATATTGAATTTTCTTTTACAATATTTCAGGGTGATAGACAAGGTACCAGGACATGGGGAGGACGGATTGTACTCGTTTTCTTCCCGTCCGGTCACTCCTCGGGACAAAACTGGAAATCTTTTGGTGAAGTTCCAGGCAGTGAGTCGGTCTCATCAAACACAATCCCATCATTACATCCGAGTTAACTCCAAAGACCGACTTTCCCACATCAGAAGAAACATCAATTTACAGTTTAAGGAATACTTTGAAAGAGGGTTCATTTTCTTGAGTAAGACAAGTGAAATTCTTAGATCAGATGAAAGAAAAACGACAATTTTTGACATATTGCCAAAAATCCCTGTGGACAAACCAACAGAAAATTTCCGATACCCGGATGTAGAGTACAAGCGGGTATGTCTTGTGAACAAATATTTACTTATAGTTGGTAACTTTTCCGAAATTCAAATTTTTCTTATAGAAGAGAGCATATCTTTTTTTAATCCGGTTCTAATTGTATTTATTAGGTTTCACACACCTATGACGGCAGACGGTATATCGTGATGTGTGCTTGTGTGGTGTTTCTGTATGAAAGAAGCAAAGTAAGCCACTGGCCTTCCCACGAGCTCAATCAGCAACTATGCGAAAATCTCCTAGAGGGTTTTTCATTCATACCAACAGATATCATGTCTTGGAAACCAAAGCTTATAGGTATGTCATTTTTAAAGTTAAACAAAACAACGACAAAATACTCCTTTAGTGTTTGTAAAACTTTATATTTTATTCATTGTTTTAGAATTTCAAGCAACTTTGCTTCATATAAACGCGGCATATGGAAACGTAAAGGATTTAGAAGAGGCCATCAAAAAACTTCCATACACACCAAACGTATATGACATATGCGACGAAAGAAATGCAACGCCACTACACTACGCTGCAGAAAACGGAAAGATAGATGCATGCGAGATTCTTATCAATGGTATTGGCAGGGATCAGATTTTTGTAAAAGATATGCATGGTAGATCGCCTTTACACTGTGCATTGTACAGAAGACGAAAAGATGTAATCATTTACCTTCTACAGCTGAACTCGGAAGTTAGGGACGTGGATAACAAAGGAAACAGCTGTATTGATTTGCTTCTGCGACAACATGATATCGACATCCGTTATATTGCTTCCAACTTGCAAATAAGTTCTCTTGACAAACACTTGCAGTTTCATCTCTCTTACGTTATGCTTTATTTGAAGCAGGAAAAACATTGTGTGCGGCTATTACAATTGATTCCTGACTTTGAAACATTTGATTTTAGTTTAATACAACGAGACTGTTCTTTGCTTCATTTATCCTCCAAACTGAATTCTCCTCGTCCAACTGAAATTTTGATTCAAAAGAAATTTCCAAAACTGGAGAGAGATATTGAAGGTAACTTGCCTTTCCATATTGCTTGCCAATACGGTCATATTCAACAAATAAAGTTACTTTTCGATGATCAGATTTCTGAAAAAGACCTGAACAAAGGTATTAAAGTGGCACTAAGGAATAAAAAATTCGAATCATGTTTGGTAATTGATAAAATCAAAACATCAACTGTGCTGTATGAAACTACGGTGTGCATGATTATGGAATCCTTAAACAAATTATTTGACGTTCTTAGCAAGAATCCCAAAAAGCAAAACTTTGTTGAAACGGTTGCTAGTAAATTATTGCCATTGCTAAAAGAACAAGAATGTGCAGCTGAGCAGTACGTGTTTGAAGCTGCATTTTATGGACTTCATAAGACCCTTTGTCTTTTACAATCCCTTGGGTTTAAATTTAATTTATCAGATGAAATGAACAGAACGCCTTTGCACGAAGCATGTCAGAGAAACCAAAAGGAATGTGTACAACTGCTCTTGAAAAGTGATGCCAAACCAAATACTACAGACTGGCGCGGTGGAACACCGTTACATTATGCTTGTGAAGCAGGTCATGATTCTATCGTAAAAATACTGATTCAATCAAATCAAGATATAGGTCTAGGTGCTCAAGATGGTAGTGGAAAAACGCCTTTAATGGCTGCAATATCAAGAAACCATCGAAGAGTTGTTAGATTGCTTCTACAGAGCTGTATTGGTAAATGTAATTTAAAGGCTGTTGACAACTTAGGGCAAACAGTTCTTCATTATTTACCTATGATAGATGACGATTTAGAAGATTTATTGATACAAAGTTACAAACTTGAAACAGTGGCGGAGAACAAAAATAAAGAAAGTATGCCACTTGAAATGGAAAACTTGCCTGGAAAATACATTGTATGGAACGAAACCGTCGAATTTACCTTCAACAATGAATTTGTATGTAATATGCAATCAAGAAATGAAAAAGAAAAGAAAAATCCATTTTATTATGAAGATATTGAGTTACCATGGAATGAACATCGGGCAAATAAGACAATGCATCAACAGTTATGTAGCAGCCCCCATAGAAAATACAAAATTTGTCAAACTTGCAATTCTGTAATGAACACAAAATATCGACATCTTTGTAAAAAGTACAAAATATGTCAAACTTGCAATCACAGAATCGACACAAACGGTCATCGTTGTGCAAATGGTGAATACGTTTATGAGAATGACGAGAATGAAGAGGTCTTCAAAGAGTTTCGAGCTTTTGAATTTCATCGAGAACCAGATTTCTATTTCAATTGCCCGTTCCAGAATGCTATAAAACTAGGAAAATTGACAACGTTTAAGAAATTAGCGCTTCATTTCCCTTCTCTTTTGAAAAACGATACTTCCAGAAAGAACATTTTAGACTTTGCAATGCAACAGCACTCATTGAAGGTTATGAAGGCATTGAAAGACGTTGTTGTGCCGACTGCAGACTTTTTACACCATATAATCATGACTGCAGATAAAAGGAAACTTTTGGCAACGCAGAACGTGATAGAAACATTTTTACCTTCGGGTATACAGGTGGATTATGTGCCGGAACCTACCAATTTTACCCACACGTGCAAAAAGAAAATATATGAGAAATGTAACTGTGACCTCAAACAATTTACTCTTTTGGAAGCCGCAGTCATTATGAAACATTTTCCTACTTTCCATGCCGTCATTGAAAAAGCAAAGGATAACAAATTAGGTATAGCCTTGCATTTAGCGGTTTATTTTGGATTATCCACATTTGTGGATATCATTTTGAAAAAAATGCAAACGCGTGAAATAAGCAGAGAAATTCAAGCTATTGAAAATGCATATATCCTTGACATAGCATGTCGATCTCCCCACATCACTGATAGCGTCTTTGAGGTTCTTTTGAGATATCAACCAAATTTTCTTGAATCTCGGTCAATATTTTCTTGCGATGACTTATTTGAATTTAGACCGGGTATCAGTGAAAGGATGTATCTACATGAAAACAAAGAACAAACGCCTTTAGCAAAACTCTTCTCAAATCAACCATTTCAAGAAACTTCAAAGCACAGACGTCGTCAAAGCATTATTGACAAGGCAGGTTGTCTCCTTATAAGAGCTGGTTTGAACTTAGGATTATTTGAAACAAAAAAAGAAAGGGACGGTTCTTCTACACGTATTCATGGGATCTGTGAGGCGCTACTTCCTGCACTTGAGTCAGGGTATTTTGAGTCCGCCTTATTGATGATTCAAAAGGAAGGCCATGTCCTGTGGCATTGTGCGTTAACAAATCATGAATGTGATGTTCAAAAACTGTTTCGTAATTCTTTTTACACGGAACTTGAAGATCATCCAAATTTACCATTAGAATATATCAAATATATTCTAATGTATTCTTGCCAAAAACATGTACCAGAAGTAATTCTTCAAAAACTTATCCAGTCTGGAATGGAGATTGAAGGGATTGACACTACTGATGTATCTGTTAGAGAATTTGAAATAAACAACAGATTGTTTGCAATTGCTGAATGCAAGACAATACTTGAAAAAATAGCAAGATGTGTGATAGAATATGTCACCAAAATAATATATTTAGACTTTGAACATTTACTTGGATGGAAGTGGATTAAGAAAATCAAAAACATAGATCTCCTACGCTTGATAAGATGTGTACCTGGATCTATCAATTGCTTCAGTAACTTCAACTGTAATGCGTTGTCTTCCTTGATCTGCAAGAGAGCTGATCATAGCTTGCTGCGCGATTGTACTGTAATGTTGAATCGTTCAGGACAGCCTGATTGTATCAAGTTTCCATCAGGGACCACTCTTCTTCATCTGGCGTGTTCTACCACTGACTTGGATTTCGTCAAATTGATATTAAAGGTATCAAACACCATCACAATTATTGTTTATTGTTATTCTTAATGTTCACAAACTTTAGGATATCGGTATGTTCAGGGTTTATTTTTGTTTTTATGTAGGCCCCATTTCCAGTGAATATAAATGCGAAAACCACAAATGATCTGAGGCCCATCGATATTGCTGTAGTCTACGGCTCCTGGGACATTTATAAATTCCTTGTGGATAAAGGTGCAACATTTACCGCAAATACAATCATTGCATGTTGCTCTGACGACCGTTATGATTGCATAAATAGCTGGACAAAACGAATTCGTTCTCTATGTTCCTGTGAAAAGCCGTCCTCAAAGACAAAGAAGAGAATCTTGATCGATTTGTATGAACGGTATAATAGTGCATTCATTATATTCCTTCATATAAATATTATATCAAAGCTTTTTTTAATCAGTTAGCAGAATTGTTATATGAAAAATTATACAAAAAAATACCTTTTACGACACACTCAACCTATTTTGAAAATTGATTACCGTAATAATGTTATGAAAAACGTAATATAAATTTGACATTCAATTTAAAATTTAAATTTTCTTGGGTCACCGTAATTTCCTTTCGAAGAAAGTATAAACAAAAGTATTTAGATACAGAAATTATTTCATAGCAAGTAGATTCATTTATACTCATTTATCAATTGCAGCAAGAAGATTGATTGGAATTATTTCAGCAAGGAAAGAGGTAGTCCCTTGCATAATGCAATTGACAACCACTTCGACGACATTGTTATCTACCTCGCGGACACAGACCCATCTCTGCTTGTTTCTGCATTAGATTATAATGTGTAAGTATAAATGGTACTTTTATTTTTGAAAATACACTTATATGTTATGTGTTACATCTTTTTAAACTAGGATCTCTCTCTCTCTTTCATTTTACAGCAATGTTATTGTACGGATGCAGTTGTGTAGTGAATCTACCCTTGGTCATGTGTTTAACATAATGTCCAGTCAAATTAGCAGATTTAAAATGAAAACGTTGGGACAACTGCTTTTACAAATTACAATCAGCAAGAGAAAGAACCTTACAGAAAATCTTATCAGAGCGTTTCACAGAGTGATTGAACGAAACCAGTGGAAAATACTTTTACAAGAGAAAGAAAATCATGGAAGAAACACATTCCACTTTGTCGCTATCTATGGTTGGGAAACAATTGCACGGCAGCTTGTTCAGCTTAATCCACACGTGGAATCCAAGTCCAACGTTCCACTGAATGAAACTGATCTAGCTGGTGCTTCACCTCTATGGTATGCCTTGGCATTTAAACGTTGGAAATTAGCCAAACTTTACCTTCTTGCTGGTGCCAGTGCTTTTTTACAACGTGCAGTACCAGGGTGTTTTATAAAAAAGCCAAAATCACCCGATATCAATGATATCCTCTTCAAAGAATGCGAGGAGTTCAATGTGCTTACTTCAGCTAGAGGCATCAAAATGAGCAGAAGAAGAAAGATTCGATCGTTCAAAGACGTGGATAATTGTACCACCGGTGAAATCATCATATCTTCAAAAAATGTATCTGGAACGAAAGGTCAACAGAAGCTTATGCCACCATCAATAAATAGGGACCAAAAAAGAGTAGAATATCTTTTGAAAAAAGCTTACATGTCTCAGATGAATGGCTATTCATTGATACATTATGCGTCAAGATTCGGCGATTTGAAACTACTGGAAGAGATATTAAGTATCTCGGATGAAAAACAGAATTATGGGGATATTCTTTCGCAAGCAGGTCATAGATTAGCTGTCATTGGTAACCAACCAGCAATTTGCGACGTGTATCAGAAATATGGTGTCAATCAGGCAGATCATGATATATTTCATTCAATAGTATGGCAAGCTCTCAGAAATGAAGACATCCAAAGCAACGTCTATCGCTTCTTATTTTCTATGCTAAGTTTTGTATATGACAATTCTATCAAATCTTCGGAAACCTCTCTTCAGCGAGTTGAATGTGTACCATATTACAGAGGTTTTAATTATAAACATGAAAAGCAAAGATTTATTGAATATTTGGAGAAACTTTGTAAAGCATTGTCGGCCCAAGGAGAGGACCAAAACTTGATTGCTCAACTTAAATCAAAAATACAATATATTTACAAAAAGGTAAATATGTATTCAATGGAGAGAAAAAATTTTGAGACATTGGAAATTTATTCCCAATCTTTCGACACGAGTTCTGCGGAAAACACCTTGACAACTTTTCTCAAATCCATTGATGGAAAAAGTAAAACAGATGAAAAGGACATTTTACTTCTGTTATCTATGAATCAAACATGGATTATAAAATCATTATTAGCAGTGTCAAAAACAAATAAGTTTGTTGCTAGACTATTGAGCAGACAGTTACTTTGGAACTTGAATATGCTAGATTGTATTATCATTGCTTTGCCTGAGGACCATGGGAGAACAGAGAAGGTTTCGTTTTTTCAGCAAGACATTTGTGAAAGCATTGAGATTTTATTTAATCTGTTAAAATTGTGTCCACAGGAGATGACAATTCGTCTCGCAAGCAAAAAATGTTTATGGGTCTTTTTGATGCATGTTGCAACATTGGTCATTCCCAAAGAACGAGAATTAAAAGTAAGTTGGCAAATATCGCTTACACAAGCAGTAAGGTGTGGTCACATAACCTTTGTAAAATCTATTCTGGACAATATATCAATACCAAAACTACCTGAAATAGTTCAAGCTAGTTTTGCAGCACTTCTGTGTTGTGGTGCTTTCTATGGTCAAACTGAAATAGTAAAATATCTGTTCAGAAAGAGCGTTCCAATCAAATTCGATAAAGAGAACCCCATGTTTGTCGATCTCTTGGGTGGTATATATGTAAAACATAACGATGTGTTGGAATACGCTATCAGGAGTAAACAACCTGAAACGGTGGATGCAGTCATTAAATTTTGCAAATATGACAAAGAATTTATGAAGAGCACAAAGCCAGCCGACTATTTTGAACTAGCTGCAAATCAAGGAATCTGGCAAATCATGAAAAACTTTTTAGATCTGTTTGGAAACAATGAATTACCATCCAAATCAAGTTGGGAGAAGTTTTTCATAAAGGCAGCAGAAAGAGGTCAAGAAGAGTTTTGTGCAAAAATGCTAGCTGAGGGCAAGACAATCGATGTTTTAAATGTAGACAAATCAAACAAAAATGTATTACATTATTGTGGTATGTACAATATGAAAAATGTTACACAGTTGGTTTTAGAAAAGAGTTCAATTGGTGTTGATTTAAGTGATTCTGATGGTATGAGACCTATGGACTATGCAGTGGATTTGGGAAACATCAGTGTTCTTGATTTGTTAATGAAAGCCAAACCCCTTCATTTAAAACAAACAGTAAAAAGCGTAGAAGCAAATGGCTGGTTTCGATTTCACATGACTAAGGTGAATTCAGAAGAAGCTGAAATAAATGAAGTAAGCATCAGGCCTGCCTTACCAAGGTCACGCACATTAGATTTGTCTAATCTGTATAAAAGAGGAGAAGACGATGCAGCAGCGACTGTTATATTTTGTTCAAAGCATATTCCAACACTTCTTTTGGAAAACCCGTCGAAGTATGGTTTCATTCTGCATGATGCAATCAAATACGGTTGTAAAAAGTCTTTTCATGCGATTATGGCATATTTTGAAGCCGATGATGAAAAAATTCGTCGTGTTTTAAAACTTGAAGTTAAAGGTTTGACTTCTCTAGCTGCTGCTGTATGCAATTCTCAGCTGACCATTGCTGAAAATATTTTCAAGTATGATGATGGGACAACATGGGTAATGGAAAAATCAGCAAAAAATATTCTCCATCTTGCTATCTACACACAGGATCCCAAAATGATAGAACTTGTAGGATCAAAGACATATGGAAAATTATGCGGGATGAAAGACAATTGTGGTCTAACTCCAGAAGTGTATATGTGCTCTCTTGGACTTCAAAATCATTATGCCTGCTTAAAGACGGACGTACTTCTTGATCCATGGGTAGAATCACATGTCGAACACATTGACAGCGATCCTGATGTAACTTGTCTCAATTGTTTATTAAATGGATGCATTGGTTGGTCTAAAATATACAATAGCACTTTGCAAACCAATCAACTTCAACAAATTAGATCAACAAAGAACGCCCTTCCACCCAATATACTTACAGAATGGTTCTGGAAACTTGGGAAAAGCAGAAAAGAAAGTCCAATTATTACTTCAGTTCTAATTTCTTCCGGATTTGATTCAACCTACCTTACGTTACTAAAGTTGGTGTCGAGGAAGGAAGGAATTGAAAAAATGATAACAGTTGAAGGAATTGAAGAAACGCTTGATGAATTTGAAAAGAGTCCAAACATTCTCGAAAACATCCTAGGAATGTCAGTTGTTTCAAACAGTGAAGAAATTTTTGTAGCATTGCTGGATCATGCTAGTAATTTAAATAGGCAAATGAAAAAATCCTATGGGATATCTCTTTTTGAGGCTGTTATTGGACTTTCAAGATTGCAGCTCCTAGAACGTTTGAATACAAAAATAATGTTTGAAGAGGATGATTTTTCTACCTTTAGAGAATTGCGTTCTATACTACCTCAAAAACAACTATGGGTCTCAGGACTTGACCAATTAGGGGGAAATCAGTGGCCATATTTTGATATAACAGTAGAGGGGCATAACCCTCAAATACTCAAGTCTGATTTATGGATGATACAATCGGGTACATTTCCGGAGTCGATAAGAAAGGATATAGAAGCAAAAAGTGTGAAAGAAAATATCATTCTTTCTGATTTTACTGAACTTAAGTACGTTGCAGATTTTGAAAGTTTCCGGAAAAACCCTCACTTTGCAGAGTTGACTGACATGTCGATTAATTGTTTCCTAGTGTCTAGTGTGGTACTTAGTCACATTGAAGAAATTAAAAACTCCCAAGACGCAAAATTCAGCACTGCTAAGTCAGTTAAATTAGTGTGTTTAACTAGTGGAACAACAGATCACCCAAAGGTTACAATCGATAATACTGGTGCTCTTTTAAACCAGATTCGAGTGTCCATCGACAAAGGAAGTACTTTTGTTCGACAAGACAGAAGTTTTTGTCAGCGTCCAAAAGAAATTCATTTGAAGGAAGATTTGCAAGAAAGAGTCATTCCATATTTCGAGAATTTCGTAAGTATTTTTATAAAAAATAATATGTGTTTCTTAAAGTGAATTATCCTATGAAATAGCGATATCCTAATTGTGGTTATTGAGAATAACAATGTGATAATTTACATTTTAATTTTAAAGCATGTTTTTCATCCTCAAGCTGAAATATTATAAATCACTCAATAATTTCGTTGAAAAAGCTGGGTTTTTTTAAATCATTTTATTCTTTCCTCCTATTAAAATAATCATAAGGGAAAATAAATCATTATGCTGAAAATAACTTTATGAACTGGATTTTTCTTTCAGATCGAAAGGGAATTTGGTCTTCAAATAAAAGTCAAGATTGATTGGAATGCTATTGAGCTAAGGAAAAGGACGTACAACACAGAAGTGATATTGAAATCGTTGAACGGGGATCTTTACGGGAATATGCTTGGGGGTTTGGAGGACGTCCTCAACGAATGTCGAGATCTTAAAGACGACATCGAATCCATGTTTGACAAAGAAACAATGATGTATGCAATAAGTGATTTTAAGAACATTACAGAAATAGTTGTCTCATTTGATGATAAAATATCATTACAGCAGGCCTCATACAAAAACGGACCACATGTCTTGGGCGAAACAATTTGGAAATTCACGGTCATGCAATCTCGTCTTCTTTACAACAGATCACAATTTCCATTGTGGCAGCATTTAACATTGTATCGAGCTATTTGTGTCTCATCTTGCAGTTCAGTCTACCGTATTTCAAGAATTGATGGCCTAAAGAAAAGTGAAGAGACAAAAAATAAATCTACTCGACCAATTACATTTGAAGTTGATTCTCAGTCTTTTGGAATAAACGATACTTCAACTTTAAGAACACTTCTGTGCCAAAATGTGAGCAGGGAGCTTGTAGCAATCGCTTATGATTGTAAATCAATGTTAAGATTAAGGGCTTCATCTAAGAAGGTTATTCTGAAAAGCACAATATCCTTGCAACACACGGGAGTCACATTTCAAGAAGATGTGGCCACCGTTCACATTTGCTGCAATGAAACTGACAGTAAAGAGTGGGTCGTAGAGAGAAGCAACACGTTAAACAAGCTTGCTGATGTAGAAGATAAACAGCTCATGCTTGAATGGGCTGAAGAAAGTAATGAACAGTTAAACGAAATTGCAGTCAATGTTCAAAAGAATGTCACGGAAAAAACGGGAATGGTCATAAATTTTCAATTCGATGAAAAACGGATCTTGCTTCCATGTTTCTCAAAATTTAGGCGGGAAATGGATCATCCTCTTGAATTGCTCAAAAGATCTTTGACAGCATGCTACAAACTGTACGGAGATGTTTACATCAAAATCTTAGAAGATATTCTTCTTTCACAGAAAACCCCAACCATAAAACAAAATTCAGTTGAAAATTGCGAATCTGGAGTTTGGTTAAATATAAAGAGAGAAAAAATTAAAAAAGGAATGCTTGTATTATTGAAAGATCTTGCTAAGCAATACATGGTGTCAGGGTTTGAATTACCATGTCAAAATAAATTCCCCGTTTTAAAAAAGGCAACTTTTAAATACGTATCTGATTCAAAAGAAGTCAAAAATTATAGCATTTTGTGGAAGCATCAAATTGTTACAGAAAGCAACCAATCTGAACTAAGACCCGATCTTGTTTCTATGAACGGAAATATGTTTTCGTTTTCCGACGTAACACTCTTCATGAAACAAGTACAGTGTTTATCATTGCGCGTAGTTATATCACAGGATACCGCCCAAGCATTGGACTACGGATATCATGATATACTATACAAAAAGGTGCTTGATCAGTCCGGTACAATTATGACTGAAAGTTCGACATTAGGTGATACCTTTTTGATGCATTACCAGGCCAGAAAGGAAATTCAGACACTATTGAACATAGATAATGTAGATATAAACTGGCAGAGCTTTGTCCAGCAGGATGATATACGTTTAAAGCAGAATTTTGCAAATTGTCTCCATGCTCTAGTCGATTCTTTCCATGAAGTCTTCCCAACTATTCCAGAATGTATTGTGACACAACGAATTGTCATGGAAATGTACACTCTGTTTTCCAGAATCTCAAGTATTCGAGTTGCAATGACAGATGATCCTAACCCAAACAATGACGATGATATCGAAAGACAATTACGAGATGATGAAAAGAAACCAAGTTTGGTCATACAGATACGGCAAAGAGGTATTCTTGAAATACTCTTTATACGACAAAGAAAAATATCCAAATTTCCAGATCTTATTTATCGTGCAGGAGTTGAACTAGCTGAAATAAATATTAAATCATTACTTGGAATAAGAAACTGGAAGTCATATTCAAATAATAACCAAGGAGAAACGAAGAAATACGTTCCAATGACAATTATTCGTCCAAGCTACGACAAAGTCATGATTCATTTAAGCAGTATTCGATTATCTTTGGAGTCTGTTACTGCATGCATTAAAAGTTTTAAGACGATCGTACCTGACGAAGTCGAAGAATTTTACTTTGTTACATCAGTTAAAAAGACGGGCTTTGTAATCAAGAAAAAGGCACTGCTCTACAGTATTTCAAAGAAAGAGGTAGATCCTGGAGAACTGGCTGATCAACTTTTGGAGGAATTTCAGTTTCAAAGTCTGAAAAAATCGCTTCAGATTCTCGAAATAAGCGTCAACGAACCAGTGACCTTTGACAAGGATGGTCAAACAATGGAGGTAGCCTTGGATGTCAATGATTACAATAAGGAGACAGAAAACGGCGATCGAACGAATATAACCAACCCAGACGGGTACAATGTTACATTGCAAGGTGAAGAAGAAAGTTTGAAAGTGGTCAATGTAGAGAGGCGAGAAGAACGACTTGTGTTGACACTACAAATGAAAGATAAAAAACAACTGACAAACAAGCACTACATCATTGTGCATCACAAATACATTAGACCTGAAAACTCCAAAACTCTCTTGTTCGGAGGGCCATCTATGAAGATTCTAAAGCCTCGTTATTCTTTAGACGTATGTGAAGAGATTAAACTGAAGCGGTATGAAAAACTTAAAATACACCTCGAGCACGGCAAAATGAATGCGGATAATAAATATCAACCTGTACGGAATAGAAATGAAGCAATATATGAACAAGATTTCATTACAATGAAAGTGAAGTTCACTATTTACTACCAAAAGAAACATTTTCCAAGTTCGGATCCTACAACTCCGTTTACTTTGTATAAAGTTAATTCACGTCCGTTTAGTCAATTGTACTCCCTAGATATAACAGACTCGGAGCGTTACTTCGGACTGCGTGCCCAGTGTCTCTGCTGTAAACGGTATTTAGACGTTGTCACACCGTTTGGGAGGATCCGTGCCGGTCAGGATCTTTGCGTGAACTACCCCGAACCGTAAAAACGTGAGCTGTGGGCTTGTGAAGTACCTCGAACTGTAAAAAAGGTGAACTGTGGACTTGTGAACTACCCCGAACTGTAAAAAAAACGTGAGCTGTGGACTTGTGGATTACCCCGAATTGTAAAGAGCTAAACTGTTTACATGCGATTTACTAATAACCGTAAACAGCTTAACTGTTCACATGTAAATTAATTACCCCGAACCGTAAAGAGCTAAATTGTTTACGGGTTATTTACTCTAAAGTTGTAGAAATTTCATTTTTTGAGTTGCGTGACTTATAATCGTTTTATCACTAATTTGTCTTTTTAAAAAAAGGCTTGAAAGAGTTACATATTTAATCCTAGATTTTTAGGCATTATTAATTCAGCATTGTAGTATACTGCATTGTTTGGTCACATATTTTAATGTGTGTATTGTTTTATCTTTTTTTTAATGAAAGCTCTTCATTTTTGTCCATCAATTCAGCGATGTCACTTTATAGGAGAAAACAGCAACTCATTTGCATTCTGAAATTTTTATTAAAGAACATTTCTGAATTATAATTTTTGTTATGAGGTGTTGATCACAAATGCTTTGTCAAAACAACATCAACATCATATTTAAACAGACTATAATTTCATTTGGGAAAAAATGGATTTATATGAGTGATGCAAGTATAAGGATATACTGTTAGAGTTGTAACGTTTCCCACACAATGATAACACATCAACTGCTCATTGGGTTAAGTCCCGGAAGTTAGGTGCTTGTTTATTGAAAAAATTTCTTTATCCAACATTTTGTATATGATGCACATTAAAAGTATTTTATATATTAGGGTCTGGTGTGATAATTTCAAATGACCAGATGACCGTTGTGTCTTCCAGAAGAAAGCATATTTTTTTATTATTATTTAATGATATGTGTACAATACAAGACTTTGTATGTATTTTAGATGTATATATTTTTATTTCGAAACATTTAATAATATATATAATGTTTTATTTGTAGTTTTTAAATGTTACGTCTATAATTTTTTCACCAAATCGCGTTGCTATATTTTTGTTTTTCTATAATTATATTTATAAATAGTAACACATTAATCCTTATGATTAAGTCTTTTACAGGTTTAATCTCAGTTACTAACTAAATATTAGTCCGGGGGTTAATTTCTTGATTTCATAAATCTTAAAATAAAGCACTTATAATCCGATGCCCCCTTTTTGACCACGTATCATTGTATAAGTCAGAAATGTCCCTGTAATGGACCGATAAAGGCGTTTATTTTTCCTAGTGGTATTGTTTAATTTCTGGCAATTTATATATTAACCTAGTGGAAAACATAATGTAAAAACTTGTAAAGATGTGAATTTTTTTCTTCCTCAATCAATTAATCATTAGTTTTGTCTTTTTTCAACTCATTTGATAAGCAGAGCAGTTGTAAAAATCCAATATTTTAGCTGGTTTGTTTATGTTAAATGGACTATCAAAAAAGTAATCATAGATTCTAAATGTATGAAATGCATCATCATGGTTTGTTTATATTTTTGTTCTTATTATATTACAGTGTGCATTTGTCTTTTCATGTTAAAATTCTATAAACGTAAGATATCATTAATTCTACACTGTGTCATGTAATCATTTTTAAGTGTGCTGCTAACTATACATTTATATTTTTGTTTTAAAAATAAGAAACAAATACAATAACGGTTTCTTATATATTTCTTTAATTAAAAATATATAAATAAGAATATATATGTATTATTAAAATAAATGATTCAACCATCAATATATATTCTGTTTAAATATACTTATATATGTAAAAATACTGTGGAATCATTTTCATTTGTTGGGGCCAATGTTCGTTCGTAGGTAAATTTTCCTGGTTTGTTGGGACTTAATTTCGTTGATAGTGTTATCAAGGCAATTTTAATGAATACTACACAAATGCTTGCATGTGGGAATATAAATTCGTGGGCAAGGGTTATCCACGTAAGCCCAGAACATTGGTCCTCCCAAACAGTGATGATTCCACAATAAATCATAAAACAATTATCAACAATCATAACTTGATAAAGCACCATCAAAAAGGACTATAGCATAGAAAGCATTGGAGGTAAAAATTATCATAGCTTATCATTAAAAAAAAGTTTTTCATTCAAAAATATCTTTTAAAAGTTTAGATTTGCATGTACATGTACATTAAAACAAGATCATATGGCTAATTTAAGGAATAAGGAATCATTCTTCGAGTATTATAAGGTGATCAAATATGGTTGGGGCATTATGATAAATTTGATCACGCCATATTTGTTCACCTCATTATATTCAAAGAATGATTCCTTATTACTTATGTTTGTATAATTCTCTGCACTGATTAATTTAACTATATTAAGACAACATTGTACATTTAAGGCACATTTTGATTTTCCTGAAATGATATTCAACTGAAAGAGGGTTAATGTCATGGAAACAAGACAATATGAAAGCTGACTAGAATGCCCTGAGAAGCAAATACATCTTTTTTTTCACCTTTGACCTTATAATGTCACAATAGGAATACATTCTTAAAACAGATAATCCATAATAATAGCATACAACCAGCATTTACTTTATCTCTCTGAATCACAAAACAGCTTTAATTGAAGACTACTTAATAGTAAGTACATGTACTGGTATGTGCAAGATATTGCACATTCAAATATAACCTAACCAAATCACAGACTAATTCTGACCCTATGAACAGTCATTGACAGTTTGACGATGGACACTTCTGTGTGACTGTCCGTTCACACTCACAAATTGTCACAGTACTGAAGTTTTCCAGGTCGCTGCCACTCAAACCGCCACAGTCCGTGGCCGTCATGCTCCGTGACGTACACTTCCTTCGTCCCCTTCTTGAAGTGGAGGTTACTGACTTTGGCAAAGGGCAACTTGATCCTGGTGTGGGGGCTCCCACCCTCCGACCCAAACACCTCCAGGAACCCTGACCCCCAGTGAGCTACCAACAGGTTGTTGTCCTCATCAAAGTCCATACCATCAGGACCTCCCTCAAGGTCACCTGTCAAGAGACAGACCCATGACAATGAAACAGAGAATAAAACTGCTAATGTCAACCATAAAACCATTTTGAGCAATTTAATAAATGCCCACAGGATTATACAACTAAGAATGAAGTATAACATGGCACCAATGTGAACCCAAAACCCCCACAAAATAGTACTTAGACATTGAGGACCTTTTCTACATTTCACACCTTAGTTAGTGTTTAAAGTGTTAAATTCAATGTTTGCTTGTTGTATATCACCAATGCCTTTATTAATTAAAAGTATTTAATTTAGTAATTGGACTAATCAGTGTCTACCAGTGACCATAATTCTAATAAAAGGTCCTATCCAGGCCTTTGGAAGGCAAAGGGATAACTTAATAGTGTATATATTGAATACCGTACATGTTGCCAAAGACAAACATTTGTAGTACCCACAAAGTCAAGATCAACATCCACAGTGTTTTGATGAGATTTCAATGTTTAAAATATTCAAGTTTGAATATGTACTCTATTTCATATTGCATATTCTATACAAAATTCAAACCAAAATTATAACAATGCCAAAATTTTGGTCTATTTTGCAAATATTTAAAATACATTCACAATACCTGGCAACTTTCCCCAAAGTTTCCTATCTCTGACTTTTCCCGGGCCTTCGATTTCGTAGGACCAGAGGGATTTTGTGGGAGTCTCCGCCACAATAAGGGTCCTAGGTCTGCCGTCAGGGGAGTGTAACACTGCGATCCCATTGGGAAATCTGAGACCTGTGTCAATCCGAACCATCTTCTTCTGGTTAGTGTAGCAGTACACAGACCCAAATGGCTCCTCAAGAACAGAAAATTCAAAAGGGTACTTCAATATGATATATATGGCTCCTTTAGAACAAATTTTTCAAAACAATTAACATAATATGGCAAATGAAAGTAGTAATTAAAGGAAAATTCTTTTATTTCTTAAAAAACAAATTCATTCAAAATATTTCTTGAAATTGTTGAAAATTTTAAAATAGTATTTCATTAAAATCTTACAATAGAATTTTCAAATTACCGGGTATTTATGTATATATTCGTATTAAGTAAAATAATATATAAAGTTCTTTAGTACCGCTACTTTTAAATCATATTCTATGAAATAATCTGTATGGATAAAATTATATAAATTCTACACATAATCTACCTCCATTGACCTCTCATATGGATGAGGTGCAATTTTCCCTGCAGGGGCCGTAATCCAGAGATTTCCATCGTAGTCAAAAGCACAATCATTGCAGCCCTGCATTGTTTGCCCTGCATCATCCTCCTGACATACCTAAAGAGCAAATATATAAACCATTCTATTCCCTTCTCCTTTGTTTAAATTGTATAATTGGGTCATTGTTAGAACTATAGGAGAGAGGGTTTTGTGAACCTGAGTGAACGTTCCCTGTTTTTCCACGGTGATGAGCCCGAGTCTCATGTCCGCGATCCACAGCATGTTGTTCTTGTCACACTGACATCCGGCTGGAACTCCCCCAAATCCACCCACTGCAGGCTCGCACAGCACAGAAGACTGTAAACATGGTGTAAACATAGATTAAAAAGCTAACCTCATGTTTTTAATACTGCTCTCTCTCTCTCTCTCTCTCTCTCTCTCTCTCTCTCTCTCTCTTCCCTACATATCAAATATATTACATATTATATTACACCCACATTTTACATGGACTCTGTAAGCATAATATTTTGATAAAGTATGTTTTTCATAGTTAGGAATCATTTTTCATGGCCTAGTTCAAGTTTTTTTTCTAGAAATTATTGCCAGGAATAGATGAAATATTTCAAAACTGTTTATCTTAACATTAAAAAATTTTTCCTTTTTTTTTTTTGCTTGTCAATATTTTGGATTTTTTGGATGAGTGTGCCCCCCCCCCCCCCCCCAACCGCCCACTTTCAAAAATGATGCTACGTGCCTATTGCACGTATAAAAGTATCATCCATGTAAGTTTTGGGAGGCCCTATAGTTACTATGGGGTAGACCTGCCCCAATACCTTATTTACTCACTGCAAATTGTATTTATTATGTTTTCCCAGATGTATCATTTTTTGATCCAAGCAATGTGTATTGATGGTGAAATTTCAGTTTTTGTACATATGTGACAAAAAATGGACCTTCTCCAAAAATTGTGACCTGTTCACTCAACCAGAAAATATCCCAGCAACTAATGATCAGCATATGAATCATGATTCTTAAAGCAATATGAGCTGCAATTTTCATGTTGATTTTTTTCTACCAAAATGTTATTTTCTACTAAAATGACAAATAATATCTTGGTTTTTAAATTTCTATCACCTTTATTTTTGTGGGGAGAGCTGTTAAAAAGCCTTAATTGGAGCAAAATTCGAATTATTGTCGTCCTGTGCAAAAATTGATCTGCTATATATTCTTTAGAAGAAAAACATTTCTTCTGACAAAATTTAATGATTTTTTTAAGCTTATTTATCATGAAAGTTTAAGTTACATGCAGACTTATCATACTAGCAGGTTTTTGCAGCAAAATAGAATTCTAAATTATACAGCCTATATTGCTTTAAATTATTAATCCATGTAAATTCAGATGTCTATATATCAGGGAAAAAGTACCTGCTAACCAAATTTACTTAGATATTTTCATTTATCCAAAAAAATATTCATCACATAACAGGATCCAATTGCCAAAATATTTTTTTGGACTGGTATATATATTGCATTTCCATATACATCATACATGCAAATTTGCCTCTTATAATTCAACCATTTTAAAATATCTAATGTATGTTTACATTTAATTACTTAGTCTTGATTACTCATAGCTACTCAGTATTGGGTGGCACATACTTTTTTTTTCAGAACATTGTTTTTTCATATTTATAAGACAAAAAAAAACTTTTCAAAACCTCCATTGAAATTATCCAATGCTTTCAATTTCAAAAAAACTTGACTGTCTACTGAATGTCTGATCTCTGGAATTTACATGTTATTCGATCCTTTTATAAAGATGTTTCTATAACAAGAAATCAGTTCTTCCTGTTTGAAATAAGATCAATGATATCACCATGGCAACAAAACGTCCTCACTGACTTGTACAAAGAAGTGCTAATTACAGTATCACCAGCTTTGTCAACAACAAAAATCAACTGAGTCCTTACAGAAGTTATTTACAACAGAATAAACACTACTGAATTTATCAACGACAGTACAGCGCAAAAGTCATGCAGGAGTACACCTTCATTGTGATTGAACATGAGGAGAACTTTCCTCTAAGTAGGTGGTTGTTTCCTATTATTACTTCATTTTGTACAAATTGTCTTGCAAGGAAAATTGGTGAAACACCTGATGCCATGTTTAATATTGAATCTTTTGTCTCATTATCAAATACATATGTTCTTCGGAATCAAAGAATTTACAAACACAGTACCTACTACAATGTGTAATTGGTGTTGGCCAAACTTTTATGCCTAAAATTATCTTTTATATATTATTCAAAAACAATTAATACAAAATCAAAGTCTTTGCTGGCCTTTAGGAATGTCATGCCTTTTCAATAAAAATTATGAAAAGGGACTTATATAGATTTATGTGTTAACTTAAATGAATGGCATGCAGCAAAATCAGCTTCACTTCATGGAATATCATTCTTACAGAAATAACCATATACCGGTTATCAAAATTTAAATTTGTTTTCTGTTCTTTTATCATTACTTATACTTAAAAATACTCATGGAGCGGAATTTTAAAAGTGCATTGTGAACGATATCTGGTCTTTTGCTTGAACCTACAGTGTATACGTATTATCACATACAACATCAGACATGTTGGACTGAGTAAATTAACATGCAATGTAATATCAGACATGTTGGACTTTGAGTAAATCGGCCTACATGCAATGTAATATTGGACATGCTGGACTTTGAGTAAATCAACATGCAATGTAATAATCTTGTTATCATAAAACTTGATAAAGAGCACAAGACAACCAATAGATCATCAACTCAAAATTATTGTTAAAAAAAAATTCATTTAATTAATAAATAAACATAAAAAACCAGGCTAAACTAAGTGAGGATTTGTTTATGTACCAGACTTTTAACCTTAGCAAAGTTTGATACTGTGGTACTATCACTAATGTCTACACCTTAGTAACAAATGCAGATGTAGTTAATGAAATCTTCCAAATAGTGATGCATTGATGAAATGCAAACTTTTAATATAACGTATCAATTTACAGTGTCAGTGGCACATAACACCTTGAAAGAGTTTCTCAGACCAGCAGAAAATTACTTGATTATGATATCTAGATAAAATGAGGGATAAGAAGTGTATAAGTCAAACAGGCAAAGAAATTTGCACTTTTGGATGAAAAATTATATTTTCAAAAATTTCATTCAGTAATTAAAACATAAACAAAAGCCCCAGGCGGAGTCAAACTCAGGATCTGTGTTCACAAGCCCGATATTTTACCCAAACTACTGAGCTATGACGATTCATACAATGGATACTCAATAAGATAGTCTTTAAAACAGCCAGGTAAGATCATTAAAAACCTGTAGTTTGTCCCAGGTTAATGTTTCTGGCACTTTTAGACTATTTTTAACAAAAATACACATACAAGTGAAGAAGTAGTTTCTAAAATTGGTATAATTTAAGGGGTAAAATCATGTATAGCAAGAATTATTGCTAATTTGTAATTCAAAACATTATCTTCTGACCCATAAATGATCAAATTTCCGTGTTTCAATTTTGAACAGACATGCAGCCACCGACACAGCGTTTACGTCGTTCCATGTGAAAGGAACTGGCAACACATTATCATATATGTCCCAATTTTCTTCTTCTTCCGGTAAGGGGTTGACCTCATTGACTGAGTGATGATAACCCCGGCTACCCCACTACGTTACACTTAAATCCAAATACAAAAAATGGGCTTCTCCTGAATTACCTTTGATCTTGGAGTGGATAGTACATTTCATTACATTACACATGCCCGCACATATTAAAACAAATACATCCCTGAAATATTCTGTATCATCTAGGCAGTCATTTCCACGTAGTAGCCTTGAATCAGTTATCTACAGGTGAACAGGTGCCCCCTTTTACCTGTTTGATAGTGTTTACCTGTCCATACCTTGTTGTTTTCAACATCGATGCTCAAAACCTGGCCTGCAAAACTGTCATTTTTTGTTACTTCAGGAGCAACCATGTAAAAGTTACAATCCTTATCAAATACAGGGCCTTCAGATCCCTTCAACCCATCAACAATTTTTGTAAACTTTGGTTCCACCACCTCCATAATTAGTTTTTGGCATATGTCGTAATCTGTTGACATGGTCTTGTATGATATCAAGATTTGATGCATTTAGGTTGATTATATATAAAATTCATGAGATTTTTCTGTATATGAAGAATGTTAAGAATAAAAAAGGAAATATAAGATATTTTCTATCGATGCAAATGCAAAATCAAAAGGTACGACATAACGAAAAGTAGGAAGTAAAAGAAAAAAGATGGCGGCCAGTGGTCGCCACGGCGGTCGACCTTTCGTTAAAAGTGGCCGATTCAGAGGTAATGTATATTGTAAAATCGTAAATCTCGGTTCTGTGGCAGATTTCCATCATTGAACTTTTACAATTGATATTTTTTCTGTCCCTTTCAGCTCGGCATGAAAGCGCAGATGAAATTTTAAAGCTGGACTTTTCGAGAGGTGTGTACACTTAGTCTGAGGTCTAATGTAGATTTCCCTCTTACTTTGATCATTTGGACAGTTTGGAGACTTTTTACTAAAGGAGGCTCCATAGATGGTCGATTCTTTGTAATCGCTGGTCTTTAATCAGCGGAGGGATTGCCTGAATTAAATGTTCCAATTTGATAACAAATTATATCCAATTATCCTGAGTAAATCATCATCACAACAAATAATTACAACTGAATGAAAATGTTACACAAGATAGGTTTAGTTACCAATTAATTGTCAAAAATTTTAATTCAAATACAAAGAAATAGTACCTTTATGTTCAGATCAGTCATCAGACAGACTTGATGAGTCGGCACCGAATTGGAGAAAGAATGACAGACAGTCTGGGATTTGAACCCAGACCCCTGAAACTTTAGTCAGGTGTTCTACTAGCTGAGCTATCTGGGGCCAGCTTTTTAATCAATCATGACATCATGTTAACTGCCCCCCCCCCTTAATTGATCTTCTCCTTCGAGATTACAGATTACCCCAGGCTCTTTCCCTTTGGCAGGACTTCACTTGTCAAATCAGAGTTTGGGACAGCACCAAATGTAACGGGTTGAGATTAATAATGACAGACCAGACTGGGACTCAAACCTTGGCCCCTTAAATCTCTAGTCAGATGCTCTCTACGAACTGAGTTATCTGGCGTACGTATTCAAACCAATCTGACCATCACAGTAGCATCAGTTCTGAAATTCTGGGTTAAATCTGTGCCAGTCTTATTCCCTTTGGAATGTAATTTGCTAAGACTGACCTGCAAAGGCAGTAAAAAAATACATCTTGCCAAGTGATAGACTAAAGTATCTTTAAATGGTAAAGTCAGAAGACAGGGAAAAGCGTTGTGTTCTGTACTAAAATGTATTTATTTGGTCTAATTGCTTGTTTTTCAGAGGGCCCTTTTAAAATTTCAAAACGAATCATTTATAGATACATGTTTGTTTTTATCTTTATTTTCTATCTGATTTATAGGTAAGTAATAGAAGCCAAGTCTATTCTTGTATTTTGTGCTTCATTATATTATAAATCTTTTTTGATTGGGTTTCTTTTCTTTTTTAAAAATCATTCATAGATATTTGTATTTTTGGTCATGATTCTAATATCTTAATCTATTATTTACTAAGTTTGAAAGCATTTACCATTAAGATTATTAGATAATTAGATAAATAATGGCTTGAGGGTATTATGAAGAATTTATTGGACAAGTACATTTTGTGATTGTTGAAATGTTTGATTACATTAACTACTTCTCTTTTTTCAGAACCTAGTGAAAATTTGAAAGAGATTTTGGCAGTGATTGTTTCTCAAAGTAGTGTGTCGAAGTCTAAAAAGTTAGCCTACTTAAATGCTTTAGTCAAACTTGTATTGAAATATGGAAATGACAAATACTCAGGCTTGTCCAAGAGGGATATTCTGTGTTGGTAAGCTATTTTTGATAATATAATAGATTATCTGTGAGAAATATTGTGTGGCATTGAACCAAAAAGAATTCAATAGTGTTGATTTACCTGTTAGTTAATGTACCAATAGATTTGCCTTGAAATGTTTGAAAACCTCCTTTAATTTCTTACAGCCTCCGACTGGGATTGTTCCACGAGGCAAAGGAAGTGCGTGCAGCAGTATTACGAGTGCTGCGTTATTTTCTACAAGAGTCGGAAACTGTAGATTTACTGTACAGCCTTCACATTGATTACTTAATTGTCAGGTTTGTTACTTACTTGTATTTAATAATTAAATGTAATATATTAAAAACCTACCCAATTCATATTGAGTATAAACTGGGTCGGAGTTGTTTTTGCTTTATAACTCACAGTTTAAACTAGGCCATTTGACCAGTAATATGCCATTGGAATGATCAACTTTTAAATGTATCAAGTGTATCAATATAATTTTGACGTCAGTCTTATTGTGACATAGGCAAGATTCTTTTAATTACTGGCTGTAAACTATTTTCTATAGCCAATCAAATACATGTAGCACATTACAACTCGAATGAACTTTTAAGTTACAGCTGAAATTATCTTTTCTTATTTTGGATTAAGGACTGCACGATAAGTCACATAAAAGAGTAAGGATTAAAAACAACCTGTCTTAATTTTTTAAGTTATAAGGTTGCCCAAAGTTAATTATACTTTTAACGTCACCTTTAAACCTTTGAGGAAGGATGATAAATTTAAAGCAAACAAAATTTTCAAACAAGTGATTTAGTTCATTTATATCAATACTAATACAGTAAATATTCAAGCTACATGTTGAATGATCTTTCCTGTCAGTTTTAAAGACAACCACATTAAGTATTCAAATAATAATATTTGATGTTTTCTTACAATTTTGTATTTCTACAGTATTTTGTATTTCTACAGTATTTTAGTTGCAAAAAATGAAATCAAATTTGAAAAAATAAAATTGAAAATTGGGGTTTGTTGGTTTTTAAAATTGACAATTTCTCATAAACCTACATGTATATGCACAGGTGATATTAAACAGGACTAAATTTGTACAGCCAAAGTAAATCTTCAATAACCTGTTTTATAACAAGTTCCATTTGTTTCTTTGTCCCTCATTGCAGGTCAATAGATATAAGTCTGGACAATGAGGTAGAGAGAATCCACGCAATAAAACTGGTTCGCAGAATCCTTCAGATTGCACCAAAGAAACTGTCCGACCTTTTGCTGTACCCTCTTGTTGCCATTAGTAACGACGGGACAGGAGAGAGGGACAGAATGGTCCGCATAGCCCTGGAAACCATTTGTGAAACAGGTAAAAATGTAACCATGTTTGCTTTATAGTTCACTGAATTTGTGTTCCTGCTTTAGTCTGTAACTCTGTATGCCATTAAATCAGGACCTTTTTTTAAATTATGATTTAATGAGAAATTTACATTTAATTGTTGAAGAGATTACAGCTAAACAACACAAAATATATTGGTACATATTGACTAATAAAGAAATTGATTGACTTACAATATAGAATTATACCTTTTTCTGATTGTACAAGTTAGGTAGGGATTTCTAGTATAAAGTAGAAGGATAAGTTTCCTCTATTTGTTGCAGCATTTGTCAACCCTGAACTCCTGGCTAGGTGTGGTGGAATCAGTGCTATACTCCGAGCCGCTCTGGACTGCCACCAATACCCCAGAATCAACGAATCACTGGTAGCCACCATTCTACACCTTCTGAACCACCCCCGAACCAGGCACTTCATCAAGTTCAACACAGATCTAGAGGTCAGTGCTTACCTCATTCCTTAGTGTCAAACTGGTCACTGTTAGGAATAGTATTTCTTGACTTGTATAAAATCCATATTGACTGTTTTCAGCAACTCCTGGCCCCCTTCACTGACTGCCATTACAGATTTAGTGCTGAGTCTCTAGAACAGTCATCAGGGTAAGTCATTTCTTCATCAGGATGTCTGACTTACCGGTACATTTTATATTAGACATTGTGGGTAGCTAGTGAATTTCTCATTGCGTATATATGACTTTGTAAATATTTATTTATTGTTTATCAACTTTTTGTTTTAGAGAAGAGAAAGAACATTGTTTTGCTGCGAGCAAGATGGCTGTTATATCTATTATGCGAACATGGTCAGGTAGGTATTTCATAATGTCACAATATTAATTTAAATAATACTTAAACTCAAAGAGAAATTCCTAAATTCATTTGCAGGTTTTATTATTTTTAACTACTGTGTTGCTTCATACACATTCATTACAGCTGTCCTTTGCTATCAGTATGCATTATTTCTGTCTATTTATACTCCTATTAAAATACTGCATAAATACTTCATAGTTGATAACAGAGTTCCTTTCTATTTATGAAGTTTATGTTGACAGGAATTATTCGGTTTTGTCGCCCCGATGCCAGTGGTTTACAGTCATTAGTGGGCATTCTCTACCTACCATACAAGGAAATACGGGTGAGTGCTGTATTAATGGGGCACTAGGTCAGGTATCAAACATCCCACTGAAGTACTCATTGTCATTAACTACAGTGCCTATCTAGAACTTGTATATCCATCTAAACGTGATTCTTTGTTTCAGCATGGAATTCTAGAGATCTTGTTTGATTTGTTTCGATTGAAAATCCCTGAGTTAACAGAGGATTTCAACACAGCCCTTCTTAGTGTTGGTATGTACCTGTTTACTATAGATTAACTGCGACAGCCCGTAACAGTAGACCAACCCATTCAATTGTTTAAATATTAGTTAATGATATGTTTAATTATGAATGGCTTTTAATCATTAACTCAAGATTTCTAAATATATGTACTAGTTTCATAAAGATTTTAACACTTGTAGTATTATTAACTGTTCAGGTTTAGTACAAACATAGAAAGCATGCAGATGCTTAGATCTTTATTTTATAAGAAACCATTGCCATTATAGTATTTTTTGCACACTTAACTTGTAACATAGCTATACTATAAATGTTTGTCAGATTTCCTACCCATTTCAGCATTGCAGGTGTAAAATACATGTACATGTTCTGAGACTATAATCTAAATACATATGTACAGTATATCCATGTAAATGATGAATACAATGTATTATATACTGTAGATTCCTAATTAAACAAGGGGACTTAATATCTGTGTAAAATTGCAAAAAACACATCTCGCTGATTTTAAAATCTCGCTTTTATTTTTCGGACAGATGTAAACTATGTAAAACTATGATAAAAACTATGCTTTAATAATTTTATATCCTTGCAATTGATACAAAACTGTTGAATCACAGAATTAAGTACTCACAGAATGGAATCTACAGTAATGAATTCACTTGCTTATGTTCGACATCTCTGATGCTGGGTAAATTTGGTCTTTGAGGAGATTTAGACTTTAAAATTTTGTTTTTTTCAGACCCTTCTGACATTCAGGAGAACTGGTCACTAACTGATGGATTTGTGGCTGAGGAGGGAAAGTGCATACTGCCCCACATGGCTAAAATCAGGTCAATATCATCTCTTTGCTATGTCTGAAATAAGTAAATAGATTTGTTAACTGTTTGTTCAGATGTATTTGCTTGTGTAAACTAACTACATGTACAGAGAATATTATTCTGACCCTGTATGTGTTGCTTTCCATTCAGACCAAACCTAATAGAAAACCATCTAGCATTACTTCTGTCTGCCTGGATAGGAGCAGGAATTCTGGAGGTAAGCTCCCGTAGTGTCTAGTGCTCCTTTGTTTAGTTCCATTTGTAATTGATATTCACAACAAACATATTATTCAAATCACAAAAATGAAAGGAGAATAGGTGATGTAAAGATCAAAAATGAAAAAAATGTATCATACTTTAAAAATGTGTTTAATTATTGTATAAATGAAAAAAAATGTCAAACCTTTATAATGTGATGTAAAAGTAAACAATATGGTAAATGTTTACTAATCATTCATGAAATTATAAAAAATTCAAACAGTGTAAAAAGTTTCTACTAATTAAATCTTCTTTACCTCCATAAAAATTATCTTTAATTGAACATTTCATTACCAAAAAGTCACAAAATTTCATGGAAATCAACTGTTATTTGTAGTCTTTCCATTAATAATTTATCTTGCTTTGTAGGCATTAATAGAAGTCATTATTAGCAGCGATCGCCAACTCTTTGTCCGAGCCACCATTATCCTTGGGGATCTTCTACATCTGGTCAGTAGCTCTTGGTGATACCTTGTACATGTACATGTACTTGTGTGGTGTTACCTTGGTATTTGTTTTAGAATTTATGTACATGTTTAATAAAATACACAAGTACATACATATACATCTTACGACCTGTTACTGAATAGATGGAAAAGTTAGTATAATTCTAGTATTAGGTATGACAATATTAATATTATTGATGATGATGATGATTTGTTTACAGGCAAGCACCATGCTGCCCGCGGAGTGTACCCATCACAATCACTGTCTGCCCTCCCTGTTGGCCCTGGCCTCTTCTCCTGATCTCACCTCTGCTCAGACATAGTAAGTCTTCTTTCAATATCTCAAAGGTGTAAAAGTCTTCAGTAGTACCTGTAGAATAAGCGGATTACTTTTTGATCATAAATCATGGATGATTTTTTCCTACATGTATGTACATTTACACAGATTTTATAATTTGGTTTGTATGCTACAATGGGCCATAGTTTGTAATGAGTCCCACAATTTTGCTTGTGAGAGGTTAACAGTATTATAAAAAATTATATTTGTAAACTAAAAACTGGCTTTTGTTTTGATTCTATAGTCAGGCTAGGGAAGCCATTTATAACTTGGAGCGGCTCCATTCCATGAAGAAGCGGGGCCCGGTGCCGTGCAGTCTGTACCTGGATCAGCTGATCCAGAGGAATGGTGGGCGACCAGTCGGCCAGACCAAGTTCTACCTGAGGAAGAAGTATGACCTGCTCATTAATAAGGTTAGTGTATAGATCAGCAGGAAACAAAGTCCTAAAGTACACTATCTTCCCTCATATACATGTACTGAACAAAATCTTTTGTTTGAAAGAAGACAATATGTTTTTGACTCAGTTGCATATTATTTTGAAATCAAATAAAATTCAGTCTACAGTGTAGATGTGATGAAATGTTTAGGTTTACTTTGGTATGTCACAGTCAGTATAATAACTACTGTGTAAGATTCTGTGTATTTCTCTGTGTCAATAATTGGGTCACTGACCTAATTACAGTCCCCGACAGAAGACATGATTGGACAGGCCATCAGGGACTCCCAGGTGATCGGCACCAAGGACATCGTCCACTGGGAATGGGACCTCATCCCCGCCATTCTAAAGGTTAGGGTCATTCACTCAATAATGTCAAGGAAATTACTTTAGTAATTTTACCTTAAACATGATGAAAGTTAATAACAAGTAAAGGTACAGATAGATATCATGGCATTCAGTCAGATGTAAAGAATGCAACATAGTTATAATTATTTAAAGAACATGAATATCAAGTAAAACAATGTGTGTGTTCTGTATTGGATATTTATGTGCATTGCAGTGGCCAGAGGAAAAGGTACGACGACTGGATGACCAGATCATACTAAAGTAAGTTTACCTGTAGGTCTATAAATCCAAAATCAGAAGAAGAAAAAAAAAAGAAATTATCAATACTCAAGAAACAAAGTATATAAGTTATTAATTTTGATTCCAGGTTCTTTAAGAGACTGGTTCATTTTTACAAGCCGACCAATCATCGGTTCTCTCGGCTGGAGTTCGGTCACCGACTGGGACAGAAGATGGTGCACAGCGGCTGTCTGTTAGTCGATTTCCTGTTATCCACTGAACAGGTCAGACTGAGAATTAATCCAACTCTATCAAAATTGACTCAACTGTTACTTTTCCAAAATACACTTTCACAGAGAAAATATATCTATTAAATTTATCTGGCAATTAATTTCCATAAGGAAAGTGATATTTCCCTTATCTCCAAAAGTGCTTTATGTATCCAAGTGTTATAAATATCTTGTGGTTATTTTTCGCATATTTAAAGTTTATACATGTAAAACATATAAATGCCACTCATGCATATAAATGAATGTTAAAAAGTCAAATCCCCACACTAGGTGTTTACAGTTTATTGGGGTTTTTTAATCATGAAGGTTCATTTCTCTTTCTTTTTTCTCTCAGGATGAGGTGCAGAAATTAGCTTTAGACTTGATCAGTGACATAGGGGGATGCATGTCTGAGGTAATGTTAATATGATATAATGTACACGGGCCTCAGAAATTAATCATCATTAATGTTTGTAAACTGTAAATCATGATCTTATTCTGTCTACCTGACCATGACATTGAGTAAGATTTATTTTTAACTGATAAGATGTGCTTGGTATTATTAGATTGCTCAGCAGAGGTTGGTTCCAGAGTCTGTGCTGAGTCCGGGAAACGTGATTAATACCTGCAGTCAGTTTTACTTCCTGTTCGTGGGCAGATTCTCCGGGACAATCATCGGGGACAAGTACCTGGAAAAGACGGGGGTCTATCAGTAGTAAGTTAATTACATATATACATGTAATCCATGTATGTTTATGACTTAATTCTGAAAACATAGAGACTTGCATGCTGAACATGACTCTTTTTTTATCAGACTTCATTGTTTATAATTAATGAGTTTATACCCTGAGGTTCTAAATAATACAATATTCATATATGGGTTTTTTTTTAGAAATTGATGTTCTAAACAATACAATGATATATATTTGTGCTTTTTAATATGATTAAGAAATTGAACTGAATTTGCTTTTTTTTCTCTTTTCAGTTTATTGGACATTGTGTCCATCGCCCCCCAGGACAGCTTTGTGAAGCTGACCGTGTCCAGTCTGAACTACAGTAGGGATGGTAACACCCGCCCGGTGCTGGCCAAGGCCCTATGTTCTGCCACCGAGGTAAATATTAAACAGTTTTGGGGTCTTAAATAAAAACACTGTTCAGTGTTGATTATCATGGCTATCAGTGATCTGTTTACAAATGAATGCATCCACTTTGTTGATATTAATTTTATAAAAATGAAAATCTCATTTGATTTTAATATTTTGTTGCCACTCAATACATTATAAAATTATTTTATGCTATTTTGTTTTATGACTTATTTTTAATTGGTAAAAATCCAGCAAAACTGATAAAGATAAAGATGATTGAGATACCTGAATTTTAATGTTGTGTTCTTAGTCTGCCCGGCTCTACTGTACAAAGTTTCTGCGTACATTGCTGCGAGCACGAGTTGCTGGCTTTAGCTCCTGGGGAATGGAGTTGCTGGTGAACCAGTTGTACGATCAGAGCAACCAAGTTGCTCAGGCTGCGCTCCATGTACTGGAGGAGGCATGTGACATACAGGTAAGGGTCACGGTCTTGTGTTTGTAATATTCCACACAGACCTCAATTTTATTTGTTTTTGTCATATATAAAAGTTCTTTAAACTTTCTACATGTAATTTGATTTACAGTGAACATTAAAAGATTCATTCAGTTCATTTTACTTACCCAGAGATCTTTTTTAATAGAATATATACAACCCTTTTATATTTTTTCCATGAATGATTATGATAGGCTTTTTACTGTTCATTACAAAACCTGAGAATACTTACATGTATACAATAAGTATATTTTTGTATATATGTGTATCGGTAGTATGTGATTTTTTACAGCCTTGTCTAAATTCGGTCATTAAACTGCGCCCCCAGTGTCTCCACCTGGGGGAGAGGGGGGTACTGCTCCTGTGTCGCTTCATGTCCACAGCCAAAGGTTTCAAAATGCTCAGTGATGCCAACTTTATTCTCAACGAAGTCCAAAAATGGGAAAAGGTACACCAACACCTCTGTCACATGATTAATGCACTTCAATTTATAAATTTGCCTTCATTCTATAGTATGAGAAGTTTCTCTGTTATCGGTATGTCATGTACCGGTACAATATATGTAAAATTTAAGTAAACAGTTTATGATTGTATGATTTAATGAAATTTACTGATTTTTTAGACATACAATGTCCGTTATGTCCACATTGTGGAAGATTTGCTGAACGAGGCATTAACCACCTACGAGAAAACATACGAGGGTTCCTTCACTCGCAGATCTAGCAGGAAGTGAGTATTACTCAAGAAGCATCCTTCAGTAGTAGGGTTGTAATCTAAATTGTAACTGTGCTTGGACATAAAATAAAATAGATGTCTCAGCAGCATAAAAAAGATAGATATCTTAACAGCATGAAATTAACTTTCCAGCCTTTTAGACCTGATTATGATAGACACTGTATGTTAAACTTTGATGAATAGAATGATAGGTAATGGTATTAATTGATGTGAGTGGCCTTTGACAGTGTGTTATGTTTATTTACTGTGATCTTTGGATTGGTAGGAGACCAAACAAGGACGCCTACGTTCCCGTCCACCTGTACGGTCAGCTGACTCAGCACAAGGAAGGATTCAGTCTCCTTCAACAACAGGTAGCAGGCTTACTGAGTACATTGTAAATATTTTAAATTTTGCTCTGTTGCATTTCTTAGCAGAAGTTTATGAAACTTGCTTATTTTGATATAAGATGCAATGAATTTTACAGCAACAAAGAAAAGTTTTTATACTGCACAAGGGAATTTTACTTTAGAGCTGAATATTTAATTTTGGTCCAAAAGAAAATGCATATGAATGGCATACTGTATTGTGTAAATGTATACTTGCATGTTCATATACATGTACCAGTATTTCCTAAGTATGGGTAAAACACAAAAGAAAACCCACATTATAACCTTGTTTTTTTTTAACTTAAGTACATGTAAATCCCCCCCTTAAACCAAAAAATATAAATTATTTTACAGTATTGAATTTAAGTTTAAACCTCACATACATGTACTTGTATATGATCTTTTTACAGGAATGTATCAGTGAATTTTTCCAGTGCATTAAATGTCTGGAATTGCACTCGGATGAAGATGTCCTGAAAATGAAAACAGCTTTATGGGCAGTGGTATGTCAAAACAAAAAAAGTTGCCTATCTGAGGAAAATTTACTGATCTGATAAAAAAGTACATGCATAGAAATTTCCATAGATGTCTCTGAATTTTTCCATTTCTGTTTAGGGTCACATTGGAACCTCTACATGGGGTGTAACCTGGTTGGAGGAAGAACGCCTGTTGCCAGAAATCATCAAATTAGCTGAGGAGAGCGGGGTCTTCTCCATCCGAGGGTAATGTTTGTGATTTATTCTTCATGTAGGAAATCTTACAGCAGCATTCATGTATATCATTTGAACTTGATCAACATGTACATGTAGATGAAAAATAATATCACATTTATTAAAACACATTCATAAATATAAATACATTGTAATTCAAAGCTTACAAAAAGACTTTAATGAATGCTTTGTAATGACATGCTTCTGTCTGTTAAACAGGACAGCATTCTATGTGTTGGGACTACTGACCAGTACAAGGGAGGGGGCAGAGTACCTGACACAGCTGGGCTGGGAGTCGTGCTGGCACACCCGAGAGGACCGCTGGCCCGTGGTGGAAGACCGCTCTGAGCTCCTCATCGAGCTCCAAGACTCGGAGGGTGGGAGGGGAGTGGACCTCGATGTGAGGGGCCCCAACTCCCCCAGTCTCATGTCATCCAGCCTCTTCTTCATAGAGGAGGAAAAAATGGTGGGAGAACAAGGTTGTGAGACAGAGTTTAAACATAGCTGTGATCAAAACTCAAACATTGAGGCTTCATTGTTCATTCCAAAGCGGAGTAAAACGTTACCTAATGAACTCAGCTACAACAGGCGATACAAGTCTCTACCCAGTAGGACCAGTAGTCTTAGGAGCTATTCATTGGGACATCATGATAGAGATAAGGTACAAGCGAGTCGGGACGATCAGAGGTTGATGGCAAGGCGTGTAAATTCTCCGATCGGACAGAACGAGGATGTTGTGTCAAACAGACTCCAGGCCAAGAAAGCTGGAAACAAAGAGAGTCGAAAAACTATTCCTGTGATATGCTTGTCAGACATGGATTCTGGGACCTTCGAGGGTTCCAGTTCGGACAATGCAGATGGTAAACCTGATTTCTGTGATAATTTCTGTGCAATGGATGATGAGGGGGATGGTATAACATTTAGTGTGAAGGATGATGATAAATCGGACAGCTCAGAAACAAAAACTCTGACGAACCAGTCGCTGAAAAAATCGCCAAACCTGCGGGACGGGAGGTGTAGTAGCAGTGACAGTTCACGAACAAGCAACAAGAGTCGCGCAGATAGTTTTAACACCGATTCCACAACCAGTGGTGTCAGTTCGTGTGAATCTGGCCCACATACATGTCTTTCATCTGATTTTATGTCCCTTAGTCCAATAGCTAGCACTAGTTCTATAGACACATTAGAAATCATCCAAAGGGGAAGCTCCGATATGAGAGACCTTATACATCCTTCATCATTCCGACGGAAATCTTTGAATTTGAAACGTGTGCCAAGTCTGAGAAATAAGCAGGCCAGTCCGGCTTATGGTATTCTGCCGTCTGCTCAACTGTTGGATGGGATGTCAACCGAGACTGCTATTATGTACACCACATCTCGTGACGCTCTGGGATATGCCACGTGGAGGTCGATCAAGAGACAGCGGCGAATAAGCTCTGATGTGGAGTCTGACATGGGGCTGAATTCACTGTATGGGGAGGAAGAGGGCAGTGAGCTAACAAGAAAAAATAGCCTGGACTCCAAAATGAGTGTCGAGACATTTTCTTTTCGATCAAGGTATATATTTTATATGATTTTTTTGTTAACATGTACTAGATACGGTATAAGCAACATGAGTATTAATTTAAAAAAGGGGTTTTATGATTGGATGTTGGAGTGAACAAAGGTATGCATGGTAAAAAAAGAATAAATTATTGTAACTAAAGGGAAAGATAAGATTCGTTGCTAACTGTCCTTGTTTTCTTGTTTCTGTCTTAGTTCTGGGATTCCTCGTAATGCCAGTAGTGTGTCATTGTCTGATCAGGAGCGAGCAGGAACTCCCTTTGGGGTAGCCCCAAAAGCGATCCTTTTACAGAGGAGGCCCCACACAGGGGAGGCCGAATTCCTGGGCCTCACTCTCCCAGTGGACATCAATATGATGTTTGAGGTAAAGGCTGTGCATGTACATATAGAACATTGATCAACACTTGCCATAAACATTTAGTGCCTGGCATATTATAACAGACATGTTTATTTAATTATTGCTTGGCTGTCAAGCTGATTGAGATGTGGCATAGCAGATTCTCTATCCATTATTGATAAACTAAGAAACTTTTTATGTTATTAAAGTACCTGGTATGTAAATTCTATGATATCCAAGACTTTATATGAAGTCAATGAAAACTTTGTTGTAGGTTCATGCCGGAGAGGATGTTCGTTCAGAGACGAGAGCTGAAAAAGAGGAGGCGTCCCAGGATCAGAAGAGAGCACCCAGTAAGTGTAGCTCCCCCCTCCCCCGTCAATGCTCTTAGGGGTGGTGCAGTTGACTCCATAAGGTTTAACTCTTCATCTTCACCCCTTACATATCTCTGTATCATGTTTCCATGGATCTGTATGTATGTTAATTAATCTTTTTTATTGGTGTTATTTCTCAAATCATCCCTCCATTGTAAATTGATGTTCACTGTTGCTGCTTTGATCATTGTTTTTAATTATCTCTGATTTGTAAGATGCTTTGAGCAGCTGGAATTTACGTGTGGATCTTCCCTGTTATTACTACAGAAAGCAGCAGTTTCATTTGTACACGTTATTTACAAGTTACATTCAATGTTACAGTGTATATGTACTGTATATGTATTTCAGGATCCCGAAAGTCTTCTAGAAATTTGCTTGCCTCAGAAAACTTTGAGCATGATGCTTCAGCCTGTCTTATCTGTTCCCAACTTAAGAGACAGGACCTGAGCCAGTCAGAAATAGAGGAAGGTGGGGCCAACAAATACATGTATCAATAACAATGAACAGTAAAGAGCACATACACAATCAAATGTAAAGCATCATGAGGAAAATGAATTATTTGTTTTGACTTTTGTAGCCCTGCAAGAGGATGGGGATTTTGAGAGTGTTACAATGGACAAGGACCCAGGGAGTTTAAATGCGGCCATCAAGCAACAGAAGGGGGCTCGGCCTCGCTTCAGTAGTATAAACGAACCCTCCTCTGCAACCCCCGGCAGTGTCACTAGTTGTACCAGCTCAGATTCGTGTAAGCCAGTCAGATTCTCTCACTCAAAATACATGTTTGTGGTACATGTACTGTGCATTTTTCATGAAAACGAATTCGTTTCATTTGATATAAAAGATGATTGTACATGCACCTGGTAAAGTAATTATTAAAAAATTCTATTCTATAAGATTAATAATACTAGTAGTTTAAGAAATGATTAACATTACAGTCCAGTGCTTCTAACAGTTTGTGGTTACTTCTCTTGTAGTGACAGTGAAGATGTCATTCGACAATGTCCACGGGAAAGGTCTGATCCGGAAGGAGCTGAGGAAGTTAGTGATCAATCTCAGCAGCTCCGTGGGAATCAAGGGCTCCGAGCAAGGCCTGCTCATGTAAGAACCTTGAGGCTTTAGTCTCCAGTAAAATGCAGATGACTTTGTCATCTCTGGGCTGTTTTATAAAAGGATTTGTGACTTACATATCATTTAATATTTATTCGTTTGATGAGATATCGGCGCTTCTGATTGGTCGAAAAATTTCTTTGATACCTGCATCAATAAAATTTTTGCCGGATCTACTTTTCTCAACTGTTCTGATCTAACACTATTTATAGAACAGAAATTTCCAAGATAAACACTGTCAACAAAATGTAAAGTTGTGTCTGTTTTATTGTCAGCAAACAAAATGCAACCTTGTGAATATAAAAAAATGAAAGTTTAACCTTCAAAAATAAACAAAACACATTATTTGATTCACGAAATAGAGAATTAAGCGTCTTCTCACGATTTCGTCTGCTTGAGATCAATCAACATTTACAGCGAGGCTGGCTGTTCCTTTTCCAGGAATATTATAACGAACATATAGGCCTATAAACTTTCACGGTAACACTTCTGTTCAAATTTGGTAACGATGATTTTTGAATTTACATACGTACACCATCTGTCATCAGAATAAGCGTCGTAAAGAAAAGCTATGAGTAATGCATCAACTCCTTCGGCGCATTGCAAGCGGCAGAAATACCATTTAAGTACATCACTGGCTATGTTGTTACCACAACGTTTACAAAAGTCGCTTATACATACTCTTCTCTGTCGACATATCAGCTATTTTCATCCACGATCGCCTTTTCTTGGATGGTTATGTCCAGTTGCATATTCCAGCGATCTCACATAAAAACTAGTTTTTCTGCACAGTGAATAATATCACAAGCTATCGCATGTATTTTCCTTTCGTTTTCAATTCAGCCGGTTCAGATTTTAACTCACTATTTGTGTTTAATCCTTTAATTCAGCTTAATAGTTCTGCATCAGCTGTCAAAGGCGCATCCATTTTGAATATTATTGCTGTTGTTGTTTTGTATTCATACGCGCCACTTCATTTACATTATTTACATTTTTGATCAATGACACTTCACATTTTTTTATTTGAAAATGTTTTATTAAATGATAAGAAATGAAGATAATAATTTTTCTATTGATCGACGTATCAAAGAAAAAATTGACCGGAAAAGTTTTCCGGTCAATTTTTTCTTTGATACGTTGATCAATAGAAAAATTATTATCTTCATTTCTTAAGTAATACTAAATTTATTAATGCTTATGATTTATATGTTTAAAAGCAGTAGAATATGCTCACAAATATTAAAATTTTTTGGTATGTATTGTTTTGTATTAATTTTGTGCATTCAGAATCATTCCACAGAACTGATATGTATTAATATGTTGTTAGATTTTTGCAAGTTAAAGATCTGTTTCTTTACCATTCTCTAAGTTAGAAGCTTCATCAATCCAAATGTTTTTATTTAATTTGAATGTTTTATTTCACTTTAATTCTTTGCATATACATCATATGTACATGTGTATTTCAAAGTTGGCTTGTGTACACTAATAAAACTTACCTATCTTGATTAACACAGGTTGAAGCAGAAGTTTCCAGCAGTGTTCAATGACATTTGTTTTTACTCCGAAGTATGTCATCTGCTCTCCATGTGTTCATTCAGATTAAATGCCAGAAGATTTGTTCAAGAGTTGTTTGAAGATTTTAAATTGAAAAAGGTTTGCTTTCTTACTTTAAATCTTAGAAATGCCTGTGGATTTTGGTTTTATAGAAATCAAGTGGTACGCCTATTTTTATGCAATCAATGTGTACCAACAGAGAGAGAGAGAGAGAGAGATCTTTAACAAATAAATGCAAAGCAGAAAAAATACATGTACATTACCCCATTCAGAGGATTATGTAAATTTTTACTGAAATGATCATTTGATCATGTAGTGGTTTGGTTTTGTTAAAAGCTGTATGAATACACCTGTACAATTATATTTGTAAAGAAATGATGGAAAAAATGCTTTGACAGACAATAGATTTAAATATTTAATTTTGTTTTTCAGTTGATAGCAGAACCCTACTCCCTAATAAACATGGTGGAGGGAGGAGAGAAGAATGTAATCCCAGTCACCAAGCAAGACAACCTGGACAGTCTGTACGAGTACAACCAGTTCTGACACCGCGGGGTGATCATCCAGGACACGATGAAACTCAAGGTCTAGTCTGTCATCTTAGCATCAACATACAGACATTCTCGATATGTGGCAGATTTAAGTCAACTACAGACTGTGTTAGTCTCAAGCCAGCCAGTCAGTGCTATAACACGGCCATTGTGTCAAGATGTGAATTGTTAAGATTATAAATTATGGGCTTTGTGTAGAATGGATGATTCAATACAGGAAACAGTTGATGTTACAAGGAATGACAAAGCTTCAGGAGTTGGCCTACTTACAACGACAACTTCACACTTGGTCAATGTTCTTTTTCCAGTACACACAAATGATGCTATACAAATAACATTCATGATTTCCAGAGAAAGGAGAGCAGATTTCTGTCCATTTTTCCCCTATAGAGAATGCTCTGTTATATCTGTGTTATATCTGTGTTATATCTGTGCTGTTTGCCCGGCACTGGATTTCTATATAACCAATCTTGTGACTGTGTTTGTGATGTCATGAGTGATGTCCCTTTGTACCATGCCACACTGTGATGTCCTTTTTATCGCTGTATCCCCCATTGATCTCTCTCCATTAAAATTCATTTATCATTTATTGAACCATTTGCTTCTAAATGATCCCCTGTTTTGGTCTGACAGGCACAGATTGAATTATAGTGGAACTCTTGTTTTTTGGAGAGGATAGGATGATGACTGTCATACAGTCAGGTAATGCAGTACATACATATATGTATATGAAGTAGTATATATAAGCCAAGATTGTCAACATCATGATTGATTTAACACTATGGAATGGAATGATTCAAAGAGTAACTTTATAATTTACTCATAAAAAACATGAAAAGTCTCATGCAGTGTTTTGCTGACACTAAATACCCAGTTTGTTATTTGACCTGAATATCCTTATTTTTAATTAAAACCATAAAAAGACTGTTCAGCTCCTAGATGCATGTGAAGGCTTTTTTCCTTAAGCTTTTCAAACTAATTATGAACATTCGCAATTAATCAGAAGAGAATTAACATCCCATTATCTTCACCACTGGCCAATTGGCATTGCTTCTATGTGTATTTTTGGAACACCAAATGTATTCACACAAAAGATTGCATATTGTGATCACAAAAAAATTGTTACCAATGGAATAAAATGAATAAATGAATTTATCTAGTCTTATTTTCAATCTTCTTTCTGTCTCTCCTGATTTTCAGAAAAGATTTGCACGAACTCAGGGTTGTCTCTAAAAATTGATGTAGAAGGGAGAAATAAAAAAGTAGAAGGGGGTCTGGAGGTCTAGCTTATAGTTAGATTGTGTTTGAAATGAAAAAATAGCCGGGTAATTATGTCACTTTAGGCGGGGGTATTCCCCGCCTCCCGGGTCTTAGAGACAACCCTGGAACTACTCTAAATGGGCACCCTAGCTATAATGATAAATCTGTCGGTTAGTATTGTATTATCTGGTTCGGAGTAATCTTGAACCAAGTATGTCAAATATCTGTAAATTTCTACCAGTAGTTCAGGGCACAATTTATAACCCCTTAGACTCTAATTTCATTCACAGAGTATTGTGGTTAAAGGGTGTGGGACAACAGTGAACTATGTTTCTGAGTCAGGGGTCAATATCAAAGCATATTTTTTAAAATACTGAGTCAAAAGCATTTTTTCTTTCCCCTTATATTCCTAATTGCCTCAATCTTTACCAATATGGTGTTTGTAGGTAAAAAATGAGCAAGGACATTAACCAGGTTTGTTAAAACACTGTTTTATCTTGAGGTCAAGATCTAGTAAATGACTCGAGAGTGTCTTTTTTGATGGCTAAATCATTTATGTCGTCTTAATTGATTTGTTAAAAAAAATTTGCGTTCTTTACGCTTTTAAAGGAATTGCGTTCTTTACCCTTTTAAAGGAATTATATAGAAAATAAAGAATTATGTAAAAAGTGAAACAGTTTCTTTACATTCAATTAAAATTTAATCATGAGAAAAGTAATCATGATACCTATATTCAATTTAACCTTGGCAGGTCAAGAGCTTGTCTATTGCCGTTTATGGAGAGACTATATATAGGCATTTTAGAGTTATTTCATTAGTAAAATATGGACAAACTCCGAGATTTGTTACTCATTTCTTTCATATTTAAAATCAAAGTTAAAAACATGATTTTTCATTGTGTTAACCTAGAATTGAAGCAAACAACACTATTGTTATGAAACATCATTGGAAGAATTTATATCCTGAATTTCATAAACCTGTCGGCACCTTTCATTTACTAGATCATGACATTTAGGTTTTACTTAAAAGGTATCCTTTGATGTGATCATCTCTAGGATGTCTAATTTACCCTAAATAGGACCAAATTCATAAGGGCCAATTTCGTCATTCAAGTATCATTTAACTTCAACAAATTGACAATTTGATAACAAAGTGTACGGTCATTAATAAGGAGGATAAAGAAATTAGTCAAAATCAGAACCAAGAAATACACTATGTACACACATCAAAATTCAAATATCCAAAAAATTGTGTAAAATTTTTTTTAAAATGATATTGATTCAAAATCATCATAAATAAGTATCATATTTCAATTTGGATAGAAAATCTATTGCAGAATTGTTTTAAAATATTTTTTCTCTCACAAGAATGCTTTTCCCCATATGTTCAATTGAGAAGCATACCATCATTTTTTAGCTCACCTGAGCCAAAGGCTCAAGTGAGCTTTTCTGATCATAATTTGTCCGTTGTCTGTCGTTGTTGTAATCTTTTCATATTTTCATCTTCTTCTCAAGAACGACTGGGCAGATTTCAACCAAATTTGGCACAAAGCACCACTAGGTGAAGGGGATTCAAGTTTGTTCAGATGAAGGGACACTCCCTCTTTAAAGGGGATATAATTGAGAATTATTGAAAATTTGTTGGAATTTTTCAAAAATCTTCTTCTCAAAAACTATTCAGCCTGAAAAGCTTAAACTTGTGTGGAGGCATCCTCAGGTAGTGTAGATTCAAGTTTGTTCAAATCCCCGGGGTAGGGAGGGGCCACAAGAGGGGGATCAAGTTTTACATGGGAATATATAGAGAAAATCTTTAAAAATCTTATTCTCAAAAACTATCAGGCCAGAAAAGCTCAAATTAAAATGGAAGCATCCTCAGATAGTGTAGATTCAAGTTTGTTCAAATCATGGTCCCAGGGGGTAGGGTGGGGCCATAATTTGGGGATGAAGTTTTACATAGGAATATATAGAGATAATCTTTAAAAATCTTCTTCCCAAAAACTATCAGGCCAGAAAAGCTCAAATTAAAGTGGAAGCATCCGCAGGTAGTGTAGATTCAAGTTTGTTCAAATCATAGTCCCTGGTGGTATGGTGGGGCCACAATGGGGGAATGGATTTTTACATAGGAATATATAGAGAAAATCTTTAAAAATCTTCTTCTCAAAAACTATCAGGCCAGAAAAGCTCAAATTAAAATGGAAGCATCCTCAGGTAGTGTAGATTCAAGTTTGTTCAAATCATGGTCCCTGGGGGTAGGGTGGGGCCACAATAGGGGGATCATGTTTTACATAGGAATATATAGAGAAAATCTTTAAAAATTTTCTTCTCAAAATCTATTAGGCCAGAAAAGCTCAAATTAAAATGGAAGCATCCTCAGGTAGTGTAGATTCAAGTTTGTTCAAATCATGGTCCCCAGGGGTAGGGTAGGGCCACAATTCGGGGATTAAGTTTTACATGGGAATATATAGAGAAAATCTTTAAAAATCTTCTTCTCAAAAACTATTAGGCCAGAAAAGCTCAAATTAAAATGGAAGCATCCTCAGGTAGTGTAGATTCAAGTTTGTTCAAATCATGGTCCCCGGGGGTAGGGTAGGGCCACAATTGGGGGATCAAGTTTTACATAGGAATATATAGAGAAAATCTTTAAAAAATCTTCTTCTCAAAAACTATTAGGCCAGGAAAGCCCAAATTTGAGTGGAAGCATCCCCAGATCGTACAGATTCAAGTTTGTTTAAATAATAGTCCAGGGGTAGGGTGAATTTTTATACAGGAATATATAGAGAAAATCTTTTAAAAAAATTTCTTTTAAAAACTATTTGGCCAAGAAAGCTCAAATTGGCGTGTAACCATCCTCAGATAATGTAGATTCAAGTTTGTTCAAATCATGGTCCCTGGGGGTAGGGCAGGGCCACAATGGGGGATAAATTTTTATATATAGAGAAAATCTTTAAAAATCTTCTCAAAACTATTAGGCTAGGAAAGCCCAAATTTGAGTGGAAGCATCCCCAGATCGTATAGATTCAAGTTTGTTTAGATAATAGTCCAGAGGTAGCGTGAGGCCACAATGGGGGATGAATTTTTACATAGGAATATATAGAGAAAATCTTTAAAAATCTTCTGGGAAAGTTTTCGGTCCAAAACTCAGTACTTGGTTTGAAAGCACAGGTAATGCAGATTTAAGTTTGATGAAACCATGATTCCCTAGAGAAAAGTGGGGCCACGAAATGGGGGGGGGGGGGGTATATAGGAATAGAGAACACTCTTCTTACAGGTACAACAACAAAAGGGGCTTGGTATTTACCCAAAAAAAAGAGGTGGATAAAAATTGTCAGATTTTCAATTTTTTTAAGCAAGATATACTGTACTTAGTCAAGATATTTTGATACTGTAATGCTAATTTGATCAGAATTAAGGCAATTGTTGCTAAGGTGAGCGATGTGGCCCCTGGGCCTCTTGTTGGAATGGTCCCAACTAAAAATCTAATTCGATTTTTATGTAATTTTTTGATTTTTATATATCTTTAGTAACTAACTCATATAAAATTTTCATGAAAATCATTATTGAAGAAGTGAATTGGGTTCGTCATCCTTAAATAGGAAAGAATAAAAACAATTGAATGCCATTGATATTGTAAATGTGTAGGAAGAAGAAATTCATTAAATATGATGTTCTTTATTTCGCAAATCACATATTGTCCTGTATTTTAACACTGTTCTGTTCAAACTTTCAATTATTAGTCACTAATCAATGAATGGTCTAGCTCTTTGTTTCCACTGATTTGAGGATGGCTTCGTAAGCGTCCACTTCGATCTGGAACTCTGCCTTGTCTGTAGCCTCTACAGCAGCATCCCGAGCATGCTGGGCCTTGGTCATCCCTTCACGCGCCTCCTACAAGTATGGAGAAACACTTCAAAGTCAGGATTGAGACAAACATGAAAAACTGTTACTGATCATCTGCTTTAAATTTAATCTCACAGTGCTATTTAAATTTGTACTGGTGAAAATAACTCCTCACAAAAATTTTGTGCATTAATCTCATTCTGTTCTTAGACTAAATAGTCTAATACATGTGATGTACTGTCCATGTAATTTAACTACTATTGCTAAATACTATCCTGTACCAAAAGAATTCGATTTCAAAATTAGCATAGATGATAGTTATACATGTATATAGGAAAAACTTCAAACCATGATTTCGCATGAGAGATAAAGAACCATGAGATCAAAGTTTGTGTACATGTACATTACCGGTATTGGTACTTACATTGACATCTAGGTCGGAGAGTTCACAGGCCTCCTCAGCCAAGATGTGCACGGATCCATCGGGGTTCACCGTCAGAGACCCACTGCTGGCTACAAACACAACACTGACAGTTATATCTCTGTTCTAGTTACCATTTGAAGATAACTTCAAAGATGCCTAATTATAAACAGTAAAAAATGATACATTGAGAAAGAAAATTGTTCATATCCAAAAGAGCAGGCAAGTCCTGATGAAAAGATATCTATATGAAAATAATGTCACATAATAAAGTTTCTGAAGAGAGCATTTGCAATTTTTCAACAACATAATTTAATTCTTAATGACAGCAATTAACTTTTAAAAACAATGATTTCAGGATTCTGTACCAACACTTATCAGATTTTTTTCTTTTACTAACTTACCAAATATGTTTTTGGTCTCCGAGTCATTGACAACAACAGAAACAACACCTGGTTGTAAGACAGCCAGTGTGGGAACGTGTTGAGGTAGAATTCCAAAAACTCCATTAATTGTGGGCACATTCACTTGTTTAATAGTTTCATCTTTAAAAAACACCTACAAAGTCAGAAAAACATTATAAGGTATAGTAATAATAATATGACAAATTTATGACAATACTTTTGTATACAAAAACAATTTTCACCCAAACATACATTTTTCATATACCAGTAGTACCGTATAAATTTATCATGACAACTCCACTTGAAAAAAATAACTCTTGTATGGTGATAAACACTATAATTGAAAATTTTGATCTCCGAGGGTCAAGATAATTTAGGGTTTGGGGAAGGGAGATGTGACAGTCAGACTGGTTTGATTGCAAGTGCAAATTCACCTGGAGGGAGTTAACCTTTCAGTTCCAGGGGTTAACATTCAAAATGTTTGCAGTAACAGCCAAATGTCTGACACTAAAGAAAGTTTTTAGAAACTCAAGGAGGGTGTACATATGTTATGGTCTCAGCTAAGATTTGGATTCAATGGTTTATGTTTGGAAAACACCTTGCCCAGTCAAGGCGTTACTCCAAATTTGAAACTTAGTTTAGAATAAGAGAAATAGCCACATCAACTAGGTTTGAACCCAAGAACCCCCTTCAGTTTAAAGACCAACACTCTATTGACTTAGCTAGATGGTTAACCCATTTGCTAGTGCTAGTGGGACTGTGGCAATACTGAGCCTTTTGTACACACTATCACACCCTTCCTCCTGTTTTAAAATTTCTATTTGGAGCATTCTCTAGAGATCTAAAATGAGACTCTTCAATCCACTCAACATGGGTTATTATTTTGTTGGGTACTATTGTAATAGCGAGCGCAGCGAGGCGGCGCGAAGCGCCGCTCGCGTAGCGAGCTCCATAGACAACGTGTACGAACGGAGGAAATTCGAGTTAAAATCTGCACATTGTTCAAAGAAAATTTTGTGGACCCGCGTGAAAACGTTTTACTATCCCAGTGATCCTTTGCGGTGCATAGCAACATCGTGGAACAGGAAGTGTTTCTACGGAAAATTCTTACCTCTACATCGCATACATCATTTTCATTTAACAATAAAAAGATCCTTCTAAAAACAAGTAAACAAATAAGCTTACGTAAAACCTGAACTTTATATGACGTCATTTCCTTCTCCGAATTTGTCCGACAATTTACGAAAACTGTCGAGCGCCAAAGAATGTTAACTATGACGTCACAAAGACATCGCGTTTCAATTTCCCGCGATACATTTAGAGGTGGATCAAGCATATGTACTGGATCATGTAGGAAGTACTCAGTATCAGTGTTAACGGTGACTCTTTGGCTGATTAGTTTTGTTTTGATGATTTTTTTTGCTTAGTAAATACACATGCAAGTTCCATGCTAAATTTATTGTCATATTGATCCAATCATATATGCATACGTTAGGTAGGTGACAAAAAATTATTAAGAAAGAAAAGTCTAATCATTATTAGATCTACGTGCAGCCACGTCATTTTGTAATGAATAGATAAAAGAAAAGAATTAAACTGTTAAAATATCTACCGGTACATGTATTTGTTATATAGTTGCATATGTGGTCAAATAATATTGGATATCACACACTAAGAAAGGGGTGAGGGCACATGTCTACAACGCAGCGTCGCTTATATAGCGTACAAAAATTAAAAAGATTTAAAACAAAATTAATGTCACAGAGGAAAATAATTAAAACACAGGTTACAACAAGGAACAAAACGAGAAATAACAGACAAAATTTATTTTTTACTGATTTTAATGATCATTATTAAAAGGTAAAGAAAAGATAAAACATGATTGTATCTACATAAAAAAAACGGCGTTGTGTTTATCAAAATATTTTAATACAATGTAAGTCAGTTTAACATTTTATTAATGCTCAGTGGTAGTTTGTTTAAGTGTATAAGACTAGGAAGGGGCCATTGAATAACTTCGGGTTCCTTGCGGTGGTAAAAGTTTTCGAGACAAAGCCAAAGTTTTTTGGTTAGGGCAAGTCCACGGGTTGCATTTAACAATGATGACAGATGTGTGGTTCCTTCTGCGCTCGCCCCAACGGTCACACCGTAAAACATATTAGAATAGGAGGAATGATCACAATATGGTTATTAAAATGTAAAAAAAGATATGAGTAATAGCCAGTACCCGTAGGTTCGAACTTGGAATGTAACCTTCAATTTAAAACCCATCACTCTACCGACTGAGGTAAAGGGCTAACCAACTAGCCAGTGCTAGAATGAGTGTGACAGTACTGAGCCTATTGCACAAACAGTTAACTATCACAATAAATTAAGTACCTGTCCTTTAGCGACTTTATAGTCTTTATATCAAAATAATCATTCAATGGATGAAAAGAAAATATACTGCAACAGGACACACAATAATAGCGAGCGCAGCTCGCCGGCGCGCAGCGCCGGCGCGAAGCGAGCTCTACCGGCAAGGCGTGTGTGAATAAAAAAATTCGGACTATAGTTGCACATTCATTCAACGGATTTTTTTGGCGTCAGTAAATCGGACCAGTAATGCATCGTTTTAATCGTCCCAGTAGTTCCCTGTAATCATGGCAATTTTTATCACTTCACACTCTCACGAGAATCAGCAAGACAAATTTAGACAGTAAAAACAATAACGATGTAAGCGACATACAGTCAATGTTACCTCTAAAGTTCACCTCAGTACACTTTCAATCAAAAATAATCGTGTGACGTCACAAACGTTTACACATTGATCCGATATATTTTTTCGGAGTCAGTAAATTTTGACCCACAATTCATAGTACCAATGGTTTCCAACCTCACGTTCCAACATCACGTTCTCCCGAGAATCAAAGTAAAACCTTTGAAAAGCTTATAAGATGTGTAATTTTAAGAACATCATGCTTTTTAAGTAAATAAAACATTATACTTCGCATACTTTTATTTCTCAGGGGAGTTTTAAAGAGTAAGAAGACACTTAACCAACGTCAGCTTTGACGTCACAATAAGCACTGATAAGGGGAAATTACTCTAATTGAAGTTATTGTAAATCTGCTAAAATGACCAAAATCCTCTCAAAATCTTGCAAAGGCTAAGATAAAGAACAGCTGACGAATAAGGACATTTCTTCAGATACAGGAAACAGTTGTAAATTGCACTAATTTGGATGAATGCTCACAAATATTTTATTCACTATAATTACGGTAATTTCCTGAAACGTAACGTTATACGTATCAGCGCCTTTTTTTAAAGGGGGTGGGTGGGTGGATGGCAGCCTCATCCAAAAAATCTTTGCAAGCAAAACGAAAAATAAATCATGAAAATTCTAATCCTTCAGCTCTTTAGCAGTTCAATGGTTTCTTTATTTTCACTTCCATTTATTACATGCGGGGGGGGGGGGGGGGGGGGGGGGGGGGGGGGGGGACAACACTATGTTCTTTTAACATGATAAGCAAATATTTTTAAGCGTAAATTAAAAATAAAATTAAACATTAATTATTTTTTTTAAGTGGAGGGGCAAATCCATGGTAAGTCGATTTTCTATGTATAAATTGACAAAAATGAAAAAAAAATTTAGCATGGGGGGAGCTCTATGATGAGTCAAGTTTTATATGTAAGTTTAAGAAAAAATGTCTACATGTACAGTAACTGCAAAAAAAAAGGGGAAATCAATCATAATCACAATCACTTTAAAAGAGGAGATGCAGTGCAATGAATATCTATATATTAAAATCTTTATTATTTTACAACATTGTATCTGAGATTAAACTATTGTTCTACATATAAATAAATAAATTATAACAAATCTAATTAAACTATGAATAATGAAAATTTACTGAAAAATAGGTATGTTTTATTTTTTGGCATTCAAATTTCACGTTGTTAATTTTATTTTATTAAATTTATTATAATTCATTGTTTGATCACATGCTGTGCTCGCCCCAACGGTCGCACCGTAAAACATATTATGCTCTTCGGTGATAATAAAAAAAAAATAACAAATTTATGATAATCGTGTTTTAGTGACCCCTGTTAAACTGAACATTTCAAAGAAAATATTACTGAGGAAAATCGGGCGAAATTGACTATCCAAGGTTAATAAGCAATTCGTCATCTAACCTTATTCGGAGAAGCCATAGAAAATGAAATGCCGACTGCCTCGGCATATCCTCTTAGCTGCTGGTGCTGCAGTGAAGAAACTCGACTACATTGTCCGATTAAAGACGGTATTCTTGCAGAACGTCGAATAAGGTTCGCCATGGCAGTCGGTTTCGCTCTCCAGCGACCTCTAGGATTTATCGTATCCCAAACCCGACTTTTTCAAAGAGGGATAACTCTGTATTCATGTATGTTGCAGAAGCCAAGGTTCAGAAAGCAGCACACGGCCTGACAGGTGCCCGTTATTCCTCCTAGGACAGACAGGCTATAAAACGAAGGTATTATAATTACATTTACCATTTATAACTATTGTTATACTATCAGTTCTTGAGCAATGAGTACTCTAAGCTACGCTTACGTGCCAAAAGTATGCTTTTATGTCAACTTTTCTTTTCCCCCTATATATTTTAGTAAAAACAAGACTTATATTTAAAATGGTTTTTGTTTTTATTTTTGTCATGTTTTGAAGAAATTTACTGATTAATGTAGATTCAATTTGCACTTTTTGACATGCATTGAAATAGTTTTTTGACAACTCATTTGTAAAATATGATATTTTAAACACAGATCTAAGTTATTTTTCAGTGCTCTACTATATATCCTTTGAGATATTCATTATGCTGATATTAGCTTGGATTGTAAATATCAAATCTCAAGAACTGAAGGTTGAAAAAACATTTAAATTATGATGCCCAAAAAACTAGAGAAATTTTGAATTGATCAATATCTAAGTTTTTTTTTTCAAAAATGATATTTGTTACCAAATCTATAAAAACTGTTGGTTTTCAATGAAATATAAAGTGAAAAGAAAGAAAAATTGACATACTTTTGGCACCTGAGTGTAGATTTGAAATTAATTATTGATGCACACTATTTATATCCATTTCAGAAGAATGTATTGAATGGGAGGAAGACTTGCACCGATTAAAACAATGTCACAGCCCCGCAGAAAACAGCCCATATACAGCGACGGCTTCGTCAAACCAGGTTTTGAGAGAGTTTTGGAAGTATTCAGGTTTGTTATTCAAGATTAATGTTCCCACATGCATCATTGATAGCAAAGTTCTGATTCATGTATTCTCAGAGAATTAAAAAGCCACACACTTAGCTAGTGAAGATGGATTGTTTCTTTCATTAAACAAGATTCTCTGTGATTATGAAGTATTTGACAAAAGGAATGAATTCTCTTTACCTTATTTTTTATTTTCAGATATAATTTGGAGAATGACATAGAGAGGGGAGGGACATTTGCTGCTTACTATCGAGGGGAGCTGGTGGTAAATATCTGGGGTGGCTATGCTGACCGCAAGGCCAGGGTCAAGTGGAAGAGAGACATGATGCCATGCTTTTATTCCACCACTAAGTCCCCATCAGCAGCGGTTATAGCCCACCTGGTTGACAGGTGAACTCACATCTTTATATGTTGTAATAAGCACTTTCAAAAGAAGAATCACTCTTGAAACTGTTAGGTACCTAATCTTTGTGAATTCATGTTTAAATTTCTTTGTTTTTTATTTTCAGAGGTTTCTTGGATTATTCGGAGAGAGTGTGTAAGTACTGGCCAGATTTTGCTGCCAATGGAAAAGAAGACATCACTCTGGAAACTTTAGTCACAAACAGGGTGAATGTTTTTATTTTCTAGGTTATATGTTAAAATTTTGTCATTTAATCAGCTCATGGCTATGAATGATTTTTAATCAGCTGATTTCCTTATTTTTTGTAGGCAGGTTTGTCATGCACTGAGGAAAAATTCACCGTTGCATTGTCAAAGGATGACCCAGAAAAACTAGGAAAAATCTTAGCCAACCAGAAGCCACTATGGAAGCCTGGTAAGATTATCTAATGTCAATGGATACACAGAGATATGCAAATCCTATTCCCATCTTCTCAGACTCATTATTTAAAAGTAACAAACCAGTTGATAAAAATCAAAATTGCCAATGTTAGGAAAGTGACAGTTCCAAAAAATAGAAAAAATCAGTTAACTTGTGTGAAAAGTTCATTAGGTTATTTGATTAATTTCAGGTGCAAACCACGGGTACCACCCAATTACTTTCGCTTTGTACTTGGATCAGATTGTTAGAAGGGCCGACCCTCTCAAGAGGAGTCTGTCTCAGTACTTTCATGAAGAAATGGCCGTACCATTTGGTAGGGGACCTTTTACTGTTTATATGTTTTTTTCCTACATTGCATAACTTACCTTCTCGTAAAGTATAGTACAAGTACCGTACCTATATCTGTTGTATTACAAATGTAGGTTTTAATACATGTACAGACCTACTGATCCTACAGGTCTGGACTTTAAAATTGGCCTTCCTTATGAGGAGCAGTATAAAGCTCCTCGTATTGTCATGATGAAATCATTTGATCAACAAGAGTACATTCAGAACTTTAAAGGAGACCTCAGCATCCTTCAGCTGACGGCCACAAACCCCACAGATTTCATAGGGGTAAGTCTCCATTATGTACAATCATGTACTGTAATTATTGTCACAATTGCGCATGTGGACAATTTTTCATCCATCTTATTAAATTAAATCTTTGATCTGCTCCAAGTAGCAATCTACCTGGAGGGATCATGGATCTGATTTTAATTTGATTGACTTTTCATATCAGGTGTAGTTTTTTGTATCTATATAAATAATGTCAACCTTCATTATTCTGTAAATGTACCGGTATTCCTTGATCATGATTTTTTATGAAACAATTCCATGCATTGGCACTAACTTTTCTCTTATTTTCCTGGCCAAGTGTCCATTTCATGTATTCTTATTTGATAAAAGAAAAAGAATCAGACATATGAAAGTCTAACAAAAAAAGGAAATGAGATCATTGACAAGGTTTTGATTTAAGTACTTTTGTTTTCCCTGTTTATTCATTAATTCCCACTGCAGGTCAGGAGAATGAATGACCCAGATGTTCGTGTGCTGCCCGTGGGGTCGATATGCGGTCACGGTACAGCAGAGTCCATGGCCAAGTTCCACGCCATTCTGGGGGAGGGGGGAACCTGGCAAGGGAGACAACTGCTCTCCAAGGCGTCAGTAGAGAGGTTTCAGCAGATAAAGAGTGCAGGTTTTGATCTGGCCTTTAGTATGGACGGAATGTGGAGCTATGGAATGATGCTCTTTCCAGTCAAGGAACAGGGGAAACCAGTAAGTCACAGAAATGTGAATAAGATTTAACAACTTAAAAAAAGAATTTTTAAAGGAAGATGAGAATTCTTATCTAATTTGATTTGACACCATTAAAAATAGAATTGAACATTTTTTTTTAAATATATTTGTACTGTGATATCACCTCATATTTGTTTGTATTCAAATACTAGCATTTAATAAAAATTGAATTCTAGTACATGTTATATCACTGTGTTTGTAGATGATGTTTATGTTTGGCCATGGTGGTTATGGAGGACAGATGGGACTGGCAGATACCACTTATCGAGTGGGGCTGGCGTACGCCACCAGCCACCTCGACCCCACCTCCCGGGCAGGGGCGGATGCCGACAAACGCTGGCCGTCCATGTACAACACCCTGTACAAGTGTATACACCAGATAGAGAACGTCCGCGTCCCCAGGAAGACTTTTTATCTGTACGAGGACTACAAGAAGGCCAAAGACTCCAGCAAGTTGTGACAGCCAGTAGCAGTTTAATTAATTCCGGTGCTGTTTTGGAATAACCTATTCTGCAGATCAGTTCCTCGGGGATAAATGTACCAATGATAACATAAAATGTAAATTATAAATTTAATTCTGTTATATTTATATTGATTTTTATGGAATGATTTTTATACTATTGTTGATTATACGTATATACCAATATGTTGAGTATTTTAAGAATTGGTTGTTGACAATAAATTGAATTGTAAATTTTATTTGATTTGTTGATTGTTGACTCTTACTGCCTTTGGTACATTATAACACGTTACATGTATTACAATAATTACATGTATTACAACTCTTGTATTACAACACTTACCTATATTACATGTATAACTTTACTTGCATTACAACTTTATATGTAATAAAGCACATGTACATGCATTTAAAACTTACTTGTTTTACAACTTTAAATGCATTAACAACATTACATGGATTACAACTTTACATGTATTACAACATTTACATGCATTACAACTCTTGCATGCATTAAAACTCTTAATGTAGTAATATTAAAATATATGCTTTACAACTGAACATGTATTACAACAATTGTTTTTGTTACAGCACTTACAGGTACATGCTTTACAACATTACATGCTTTACAACATAACATGGATTACAACTTTACATGCATTACAACTTTACATGCATTACAACTCTTGTATGTTTTACAACACTTACCTGCATTATAACTTGTATTTCAACATTATACAACTTACATGTACATGTTTTACAACACTTCTATGTTTTGCATTAAACTTTTCTTGTGTTACAACTTAATATTACTTCAACAATTACATGTTTTAATAACTGTATTATAACATTACTAGTATTACATCTTTATATTATTGAAACATTTCTAAATTTTGACCAAGACCACTTCATTAGGTTAAAATTTGACATACCTGCATTCTAATACTCTTCTTTGATATATAAGCTGTATTTGTAATACAAATTTTGTATGCATCAAATAATGAACAAAAATACGATTTCAATTTATTTTATTCAAAGTGTTCTTCAAAAAATGATGTATAAAAAAAGTATAATTGTACCCATTTCGACATTGGATTACACCTAATACACAGTACATGTAGTACAATGTACAGGAAAAGCATACCCAGTAGATAATGGAAGACATAATCAAATCATCTTGGGAGAACTCTGACTTAACCATTTACAAAATGTTTTAAAACCACTTTCTGTTCTTCAAGATTGAATTTTTTTGTAAACATCCCTGAAAAATAATCACAGCAAACTGTTGTAAAATACTTCTGAACACAAAAAAATGGAATTTTCACCTCTTAAAATTATCGGAATTCATTCTTGAGTTTCCAAAATCCTATGCCATTGTTTCGTTCAAACACACATATTTTGTTCAACATGGCTTTAAACAAGGCAGAATTAGATGGAGGTAATTTTGAGCCGAACTCGTCCAGGATTTCCTGAGTGGTAGCTTTCCCCATCATGCTACAACCAAAGAGAATAAAGTTCTTTATTTCTGAGATGAGTTTGTACGAGTCTGAGTCTATCACTGTAGAGGAGTTATCTCCCATGTCCTCCTCCTCCCCTTCTTCGCCAGGTGTCGCCACGAGTTCATTCCTCTTCTTCATTTGGTTGAGGAGGAGGTCAGAGGTCATGGTACTTGTTGAGGTCTGTCCTGTTTTCAGATCCTTCACCACGTTACCAGCCAGAGTTCCATCAAAGTGCTGATTTGACGACTCAGACATGCTTTTCTTCATCTGTAAGGGTACATAAGAAAGGAATGAACAGGCTTTCGTTATATTAGAACAATTATATAATGACTATATTCTTGAGAACTTCAAAAATGAAAGCATATCATTTTATGGCAAATTGTTTTCCACTCATGAAATTTAAAGAAAAGATCCTTTTATTCAATATATTTTTAATATCCCCTTTATCATGATGCAGAATACACTATTATTTTTCCAGTCCTTAATCCAGATATTTTTTGAATCTTACCGAGGACACTGTGGCAGTAGGCGCAGACTCTGTCTTCTTTGTGGAGTCAACTAAGATGCTATTCTTCTTCTGCCCAAATCTTGGCCTACAAATCAAAACATTCATATTACACAACTATGAAGAAACCGCCATTTTCTATACTCACTGTTTAACACACCGAGATTCACAAAGAACCTACTTTTTAATCCCTGACTGTCCAGTCCATGTAGGGAGCCCTGTGATTGCATTGTTACAAAATGACCTTGACCTTTTTAGTGCCTTTGCAGCCTCCCTAGCAACCCTAGCAGCCTCGTTCTCAACTATCATGTAGTCGTGTTTAGATGGATCCATAATCACATCATGCTGCATGGCTGTGTCTATCCCTGTCAAAATCAGGTCACTTGTTTTAACAATTCCCCAAAGAAGGAGAAACAATTTTTATACCAAATTTCATTATGTGTACTGGTATGTATAACTATGCCTCACCTTTTTTGAAGAGTTTATGTAGGACATAGTCATCCATTACTTTTTTGTCCTCTTCTTCTTTCTCTTTGCTTTGTTTGTACACATCTTTTTTCACCAAATGAGGTATCTTCTCTCCCTCAAATTCTACAAACCAATAAACAGATTAAGTCTAAGTTAAATATACCATGAGGTAGAAAGGAGGACCAGAAAATCGCTCAGTGCTGTTATCTTACCCGTGTCTCGCTCCTTCCTTTTGTGCTTGTGTTTTTTGTGGTGTTTGTGACTTTTATGGTGGGAATGTTTGTGATGACTAGATTCATGTTTGTCAGAGGTAGATTTTTTATGATGATGATGATGATTTGATTTTGATTTTTCCTTAACTTCATCACAAGTAGTCCTATCTTTTCTGTAGGAGAGATCACTTGAATTGCTTGTGGATGGGATTTTATAGTCCTCATTCTTGAATGCACCATTTTTCACCGTGTCTTTGGAATCCCGTAGTTCTGGCTGGACAAAGTCTGCAGACTCCACTCCTGCACTGTCACTTTTTTCATCTTTGACATTAGCTACTTCCTCCTCTGGTTTTGTCTTCATTAATTTGGCACTGAGCTTCTTGGCAAGCTCTCTCATTCTCTGGATCTCTGTCTCCTCAAAGTACTGATCCTCTTCCTCCTCTTCTTTCTCCTTCAATTGTTTTGCTTTCTCTTCTCTAAGGAGATCAAAACGATTGGCTCTCTTCTTTACATCTGACCTTTTAACCTCTGACCCTGTCCCAGCAAAGATGGCCCCTGTTTCTGTCCCTTCTTTGTTGCCTTTACTTCCAAGTTCAAACAATTCATACAGGTCATTTGATTTAAAGAACCTTCTCTGTTTGGGATCCTTTAAAACTCTGTTGGTCAGGAACTGTTTGAAGATTTGCCTGTGAGAAATACATAATTAAATGATGTAACTACATTTACATACTGTAGAAGCAGAAATATTCGTTGAGGATTTAATTTCGTTATTTTCGTTGGCAGTTTAATTCAACGAAATTAAATCCATGACGAATTTTTAACCAAAGTATTAATAAATTCAAAGAGATAAAAATATAACGAAATTAAATGCCAACGGAATTTTATTTGGTTAAAAAAACACGAAATTTTGACCCAACGAAAATATGTGTTTCTACAGTATATAACACTCCTTACTTGTATGATAATCTTACTACGATAAGGTTTCTTAACATTAATATCACTTATCAGTTTCAGTTTTTTTAATACAGTGGATTCCACTTAAAAGGATAGTCCATTTGTCAGAAGAAAATTATCACATTGCCTAAACATCAGCTCAGGCTTGAATGGACATCATGATTGGTCGTCATTAGATGAGGTTACCTGTGGTAGATCTTCTCCTCGATGGTGCCCGAGGTCAGCAGTCTGTAGATGGTCACCTGCTTGGTCTGCCCAATCCTCCACGTCCTCTCCCGTGCCTGTGTGTCTGTGCTCGGATTCCAGTCAGGGTCAAAGATGATCACCCGATTGGCTCCGGTCAGATTCACTCCCAACCCACCCACACGAGTGGTCAGCAGGAATAGGTAGATTGATGGGTCCTACACATAACAGTCAAACAGTCATTTACAGGGAGGTGAATCTGGTAGTTACATGAATCTTACTAAAGCACAGCGATATACATGTAATACTATGTAATTTCATAAACATAAGAGAGTATTGAATGTGCAATTCTGAATATATCTTATAAGTGTATTTCCAGGTATTTACAAGTTTACTTAAAAGTGTTAAAACCAATGATAAAAATAAAACAAACAAAAAAACAGATTTTCTTCTGTCAGTTGGAGAGTGTATCTGCTTGGTAGATGTGTACCTCATTATAAGTGGTGATCAGGGCCTGTCGGGACGAGATCGGGGTGCCACCGTCCATTCGTAGATAACAATATTTCTGATTCTGTACAAAGGACTCAAAGATGTCCAACATCTACAAAATTAACATACACATAAACACAGTAAAATATCCAAATCAAGAAGTGGGAATCTAATGCCTTGTTTAGGAGAAGCTTTGACATACAGCTCTGCTCTGGCTGAAGAGAAGGACCCGATGCCCCTGTTGTTTCCATAGTTTCAGCAGCGCCTCCACGACAATCATCTTGCCTGACCGCTTCCAGTAGCCGTACTCTAGGGTAGGGTCCCCTTGAGTATCCTCCCCTATTAACAGTTTGGGTCCTCCCGTGCAAATGTCTGGATGATTACAGATCTTCCTCAAGGTTATCAGTCCAGCAAAAATCTGTCAGATATAAAGACAAAATATGAAAAATTTCAAAACTGTAATAAAAACCTGATTGAGGAATCATACATGTATCTTCCACCTTATTTTAAAAATAGAGTCCTTAGTTAGATTACCTGGTACTTTCCAGACAGGATGGCCTGACACTCCCGGGACTGGAGGTACTCTAGATACACATCCCTCTGCTCATCCGTCAGTCGACAGAACAAAACCTAAACACACACTGACAATAAGAACTTGATCATGATATCTAAGACAAGACGACAGGTATTAAAATATGCATGTTTATATAGGCATCAATTTTACAAATATTTCTTTACCTGTTCATTTTTTGATGGCAGATCAATTTTGACATCTGCTTTCATCCTTCTCAGCAAATATGGGTTGATGGTATCTCTCAACACACACGCACATTTGTAAGCTGTCTGCACCTGTTCCATAAAGAAATACAAAACTCTGTCAGAGCTCTGCCTGCGCTAAATGATGGAAAGTACTTGGAAAGGATAAATAAATAGAAAAAATACCTGGATTTCTGTTGCATTGGCGTAACCTCCTTGTACGATAGGAATAGAGAAATGCTGCAGGAAATCTGGTAGAGTGCCAAGTTTCCCTGGAAACACAAAGTCGAACAAGGACCATAACTCCTTCAGGTTGTTCTGGATAGGGGAACCAGACAAAATGATGCGATGTGGTGTCCGGAACTAAAAGCACAGCAAAATCTAGTCAACTGACAACATACACAAACATATGGGTACATCTTGCCATAAAGAGTATGAGCTAACCAAAACTGTGTGTTAAAAATTCTGAAATTGTCATTTTTGAATTTATAAAAAGAAAATGTTGAATTGCAAAGGATTTATAGCTTGAGTAACAAAACACAGAAACAAATAATCCACAGACTATTGAACTGAATGAAACACAAAAAAATAAGTGCATTGATCTGGACACTACTCACCTGTTTGCACTACTCACCCATTTGCACACCTGCGTGACCTGGGGTCTGAACACTACTCACCTGTTTGCATGTCTGCGTGACCTGGGGTCTGAACACTACTCACCTGTTTGCATGCCTGCGTGACCTGGGGTCTGAACACTACTCACCTGTTTGCACGCCTGTGTGACCTGGGCGTCGGGGTTCCTGATCTTGTGGCCCTCGTCCAGCACCACATAATGCCAGTCGTAGGGGAGGACCTTATCCTGGTGGACGACCAGTGTGGTGAAGGAAGTGATGAGAACCCCCCTGTCCTTTACGATGCTCCAAATCAGGTCCTCCTACAACACAAAAAATCAAGACAATTGTGTCCGTATTCATTTGTACATGTGCTGTACATTACTTAATAATCTCTTGTGTTCCATTGCTTGCATTTACTGAGTAATAGAGAGTAGAAATAATCTGCACTATTCAAACTTCAAAGATTTTTGTCACTTAGATTTACCTCAGCACCCGTGAATGACCCAGAGGAGTGCAGAATAGCTACTCTGAACAATGGCCACCACTTGTGGAACTCTTTAACCCACTGAGACATCACAGTGGTCGGGGTCACAATGATGACAGGTCCTAGACCACGATATCTGCGAACAAAAACTGTGTTTTTCAGTTTCCAAGTATCTTTATAAAATGTCCAATCAATTATGTAAAATTGATACACAAAAAAGCGAAATAATTTAAAAGAATAAATGAAGTGCAAAGTTCACAACTTTTTGTTAATAAACGATGCTGGTCAGTTGTCTTACTTGAAGTGCTTGGATGCGAGTTTGCTCTGTCTGAGAGCTGCTAAGAATGCAATCATTTGGATGGTTTTGCCAAGACCCATCTCATCCCCGATTATCCCCCCTGCTGACTGGCAGTGCAGCTCCCAGAGCCAGCTCACACCAACTCTCTGGTAACTGAAGAAACAAGGGATATTACACAAAGACCTAGCCACTCAAATAAAATACGTATATAATTCACAATATTTCCCTAAAAAATTATCCCCACGTATTATTTGTTACAAAACAAAACTTTGATGAGAGTATTTATAAGTACACATATATCGAAAGTGGACTGAAATCTATTGTATGATATCAACAATATCTATTTTTAAACCTACTCTAACCACTTGGACCATCTACTGGGACTTCTTGAACAACTTGGACCATATTCTATTGGGACTTACTTAAACAACTTGGACCATATTCTACTGGGAACTTTCAGGCCTCCTTCCAGCTCTTCATCACTCTCCTCATCAATTTCACCTGAAGCCACCTTCTTCATCCTCTTCTTTTCCTCTTCATTAAACGCCCTGTCAAAATAACAGCAAGACTTTTCAGCTAATACAACATGTTCTTTGTTTAAGATCAATACTTAATGGTAAAAGGATAATGTTAAGAGAATTTATGAACATCCTCTCAACCCCCATCATTGCTTACTCTAATCGCATGTGGTAGAAGCTTTCATCACCATCATCCTTCCCCCTCCTCTCCATAATGTCCCGATTTATCTTCCTTTTGCTTGCTATGGCAAAATCCTCACCCTCATCTCCACTGGACACCAAATATTTAGGTGGTTTTTTGGGTTTAATTGGTGTTTTCTTCCTTCTTTTCTTTATACCTATTGTATATACAAAATTCATATAAGTTTAGAAACCTCAGTTTAACTTCAAAACTTTGAATATGAATATAAAACTAATTCATTTATTACAGCTACCACTATCGGAAGTATCAGGTGCTGCATCCTCTAAGCCGGAGTCCTCAGAACTGGTCCCCATCAAATCACCCTCCTCTGGCCGATATTCCTCACCATCCGACAGAGCCCCCTCTGGATCATCAAGGTAACAGTTGTCCTCATCACTCAGGGCCGAATCCTCTCGGAAGTTTGTGCCAATTCTTGAGTACCTTCTCTTACTCCGATAGTTGTGTTTGTAAAATGACCCTTCAGTATCATTACGATATGTCCTTTGGTCTCTTGAGTCAAAAAAGTTTTCAGATTTGTCCCTGTTTTGTGATGAAGATGCTTCAGAGTCTCTGACATGGGCTTTTCTTGTTTTACCTCCTGAAGGATTAGCTGTGTCTTCACTCCCCATAGTCTTCAGCATACCATCCTACAAAAAATGTTAATGACAATTTGAGTTTTTAGCATGCATCTGTGGAAAATCCTTTTATTAATAAAAATAAAGTATTGGCTAAAATTTCAATTCATTTATTTCAGGGATCCTTTATTCTCACAGATCAAAATAAATAAAGCTAAGACATTTTTTGATTCCCTCTCCTTTTCTCATCTTAAAATAATTCTGTATATTTCCTTTACTCTGCATTTCTTACAGATTTTGAGTCTTTGTCTGCTGAGGATGTGATGACAGTGCCAAATGGAGTCATTTGACCTAATCGGATCATTTTCTCTTTCTCTGTCTCGCCAGTTGATTTCAGGCCAAGCAGTTTGTTTAATTCTGCACCATCTAGATGTATAGAAAAAATAATTATTTAATGTATTTAATTACTATACATATATATCTATGTACATGTATCCCCAGTATCATAAATTAAATCAAAAGCTGGGGGTTTTTTCTGGAACTATTAATGGTAAATGGGGCTCACCTTGTGAGAGGAGATCCTCATGTGGAATCTCTGAGGATCCATTTATCTTTATCTGCAAAGCTCTCTGTCTTGTGTACAAAGTTTTCAACTGACTTAACTGCAACAAGCAAGAATAATAACTTCTCTTTACTCTTTATTTTACACTGCATGTATACATTTTTTTTCTTGATAGAGAGGATTTCACTGAGATTTACCTTATTTTCTCGTTGGCTCTGTACAGTGACCAATCTGTTTCTAACATGGCTGTTTCCTGCAGCATTTCCAAGAGTTGACAACACTTTATCCAAAGTCTCTATCTCTTTCTTAGCTTTTCTACAAAACACACATAAATCTGATTTATCCATCCTGGGACACTAAGCAGGCATTAAACACATCATTTCTGTCCATTATCTACTCACGCTATATCATATTTAATGTCTGTTTCTTCCTTCTGAAGCTTTCTTTTTCTTTGTTCCTCTTCTTCTTTTGCTAATGCCATGTCCACTTGTGCCATAACACCTTTTAGAAGAAAGTAAGATTTTATTTAATATAATAAGTACATAGAACAGTGTATTGACACTTAATAAAAAAGCCAAATGTTCTCTTAATGCAATACAGGAGTATATCGAAATAAAGTTTGTAACTAAAGAGTACTTCAGATGTGACTTCTGTAGTACATGTAGTGTGTCTTTGAAATATCTATGGATTCAAAACCTATCAATTTGTTTAGGTATTTGGTGGTTTTGTTGTTTTGTGCTTCTTCAATTTCCAGTCAGTGTTGATCTGGCCTATATGATTTCATTTCAGTCAATATATTATAACATTAAAATAAGAGAGTATGCATCTATCAAACAGTAGTTCCATTCAAATTTCATTAATCATGTATTAATATACATTAACCAGGTCTAGGCAACCTCCGTTTTTGGAGGATAGCTCAATTTCAAGATGGCTGCTGATTTTTACCATATATGGAAAGTCACTTTGCATTGTGGGTGAAATTATCCTCCATTTTTGGAGGATAGCATGGGTATATTTCAAAGGCTTCGTGCATATCTTTAATGAGAAAATGCAAGCACCAGACCATATGGGAATTAAAGTTAAGGGAATAAACTAATGATTGTATGCGGCGATTTGAAATTCTATGTATAGTATTTTCACAATATGCTTTGAAAGTGTGTACTTCCTGTGTTCAGTTTTACAAATGACATAGACTATTTACATGTTTCATTTAATAAAAATCACAAAATAGTGATGTTTATTACTCATTAAAACATTAATGAGTTCATTCACGTTTAGAGACACACAATAGATATCTTGATCTGCTATATTGTACATGTACAAAGTAAATGTTTGCATATACCTTAGGAACTTTGTAGCTCTTATTCTAATTAATTCACATGTTATTAAGTATCATTTAAATTTAATCCCTTCACACAAAAAGACATTGTTAAATTTTATTAATCAAAATGATACCATTTATAGATATCAATTATCCAGAATATTGAAAAAAAAATGTGAGAGTCTTCACATAAGATATTTTTCTTTAAAATCAGCCCTGCAATTATTTAAACTTAAATATTTATTAAAAATTATCAATAATTATAATTATTAATAGCTAAATAAGGTGATATTTTTATAGTATAATAATTATATTTTATTCATAGTTAACTCCCTTTGTAAAAACAGAGTTAATTGCCCTTCATCTGAAAAGATCCACCAGGGGGCGCATACATCTATCCTCCAAAAACGGAGGATAAAATCTATCCTCCAAAAACGGAGGTTGCCTAGACCTGTTAACATAGTATACCTTCCTCAAAATCTTCTTGATTGAAGACTGTCAGGCCCAGCTCTTCCAATTCTTTATCTTCATTCATTTCTGCTAGGTGAGCCGACGGAATGAGAGTCTTGTCCACATGGAACTTAGCTGTAGAGTCATCCTGCTGTTGAGCAGAATTCTCCAAGTTCTGGTCGGGAGGCGGGTCTTCTGGCATCTTTAGGTCTTGGATGCAGCTTGGTTTTACTTCGCTCATTATGAAATTGTTCTGAGTAAAGTGTTGGACTTCCTTTTTTTCCTTTTTTGGGGGAGGGGGTATTTTAAATGAACATGACATTAGAATGATGAAAAAGTTTTAATTGTACATTGATTGACCAGCAGACGAGTACTTTCTTCGGTTAATCGACTTTAGCGCCTGCACGTTGTGAGAGACATGCAGCCGTACTGCCATTTCATAACAAACACTCAATCTGAAGGGTCGCTTAGAGTCATGTTTACTTTTATTTTTCTAATAATATCAAAATTGATATCAATTTAAATAAAGCCAAATTGAAAAGTATGATGATTTATTTCATTCACGTTGAAAACTTGATTTTCATATTTGTATCGGAAAATTGTGAAAATAAACCACATATTTTTTGTGTTGTAAGCGGCAAAATTCTACTTCCGCTGTAAACAAAAAGTAGAGAAATATGTCGACTGTTCAAGTGTTGTGTCCGAACGGTAGACGGCAAAACGTCAAGGTGACACCAAATACAAAATTGTTACAGGTAAATTATACTGATGAAATAAATGGTAGCTAACGTGAATAGGTTTCCAGTTATTTTTGTTTCTCCTTCCATGCAATGGCATATTTAGATTCAAATTTGCAAGTCATCTCTTTCCTTGTGCAAAATACACATTGGATGGCAACATGTATATTTTAATCCCTTTTGTGTCTTTTCTCAAAAAAGATAATCAGAACTGACCACAAAATATTCATGTGTTTTTATACATTAGGTACTAGAAGAAGTGTGCAAAAAGCAAGGATTTCTTCCACCTGAAGACTTCACTCTTAAGTATGTTTGTAGAACTTTACATTTTTCACTTTTGCTTTAAGTTAGAATTTGTACATGGTTTTGAAGTTTTATTATTGGAATAACTTAAGAAACTATTGCCATATTATGACAAAACTGCAAGTTGATTTACGTTAAATAAGCATTTTAAGAATGATTAAACTGCTTACTTATGTGTCATGATTTTGGAGCCATGACACTCCATTTTTCTTGAATCATTATTTGAAATTCTCACAAATTACAATCATTTGAACAAATAAAATATCTTGATACCTGTTGTTTAATTTACTCATTGGTAGAAAGCAATGATAGGAGTAGGCAAAAACACTTTTGGTAGGATTGAATCTTTTGAAGATTTTGTCTTGTACAGCATCATTCTGATTTCTGAAGTTACATCAAGCTAATCCTACTTGGTGAATAATCAAAGCATTTCATTAACTGTTACATCGATTAAAACTGAACTCTGAGTCATAATTAAAAATCTGTGTTATAATAAAAATCTACAAAACTTTTTGTACATCATTCATTATGTATCATAGGCATGGAAGAAAACCTGTGGATGTCACACTGTCCTTAAGATACTCCAACCTCCCTAACAATGTCAAGCTAGAACTAGTGAAGTCAGAGTCTAGTCGAGAGGAACAAGATGTTCTGATAGCCTTACAGCTGGAAGATGGCCAGAGACTGCAGCACACATTTCCCCCGGCTACTTCACTGTGGGATATATTACAGCACTGGGAGAATGCTGACAGGTCCGACACTAATTTTATCTATGTCCTATAAAAAGTCTGGAAATGCATACAAGAAAGTTAATGAAGGGACAATTTAAAAAAAACTAAATTTATTCAAGCATCAACTCATACTTAGCCTTATGTACTGTAAGTCAACTTTTATTTGCTATGACTTTATTTTGATAAACTTGTTAGCAGTGACTAATTTATATTCTGATTAGGCCTAAGTCTATTTTTTAATCAATCATGAGAGACATTTTATGATGGTAAAGGGTTTGCAGCAAGAAACATTCAAGAATGTTTAAAGTTGGTTTAAATTTGTCTTTCAACAGTACACACAAGGGAAACCTCTGCAAAGTCGATCCCTCCACCAAGCCTCCTACCCAGACAACTTGTATCTACATGAGGGAGGAGGTAAGTATTGGGCAGGGTTGTTATAAACACTATTTTATATAGCAACCAGGAGAGGGGGCTAGCTGTAATCAAAACCATTACAGGGTTAAAAATGGAAGGAAACTATATTGTCTAATATAGAATGAGGTAGGATTCTGTATTTGGAGACTGTTACATGTATATTGATCACAAAAAGAAGAGAGAAGGGCTATGAAGCTGTAATATTTGCAGAATTGAAGAGACAGACATATACTTAAACATTTGTCTAAAATAGACTGTGATTGGATGGGATAGGATTCTGTATATGGAGACTATTATGTAGGTCACAAAAAGAAGCGGGAAGGGTTGTGTAGATATTGATGGGGAGACAGCAGTATAAATTTGGCAGGGCTGTGCACAGCTTCAATTCATGTTATGGATTGAACAAGACAGACAATGGCAGATTGATTGCTTCCTAATTATTTTTGTGTGTACTGTACAATTTGTTATTTCATTTCTTATTGATTTACATATATTTAGATTATAGGTGAAATTGCACTACAGTCTATGACTCTAAGGAAACTTGGTTTGACTGGTGGAAAAGCTGTTATAAGGTAGGAATGATTAAAGTCCACAAATTTTCATTCAATTGTTTTGTTGGTAAACAACATGAATTCATTCAATGTAATTAAAGATGGTCATCTACCTACCATGATAAACATACTATTATTTACTCAGGCTACTGTTATTAATGCTCAACACCATTGCAGTTGATGTAGAAATGCAACATGTATGTAAAAGTACATAAAGATATGTTAATGAAATTCAAACTATTCATTCTACAGGCTTGTACATAGACCAGTGGATGATTCAATAATGGCTGAAATTTTAGATAAAATAGAAAGAGAGAAAACAAAATTACAGAAACTTGACTTGATGGCTCAGAGGCAGCTATCTCAACAGGAGGGGAAATCTGAGGACCCTGTCCAGTCCAAGGAGGCTCAGTCAGTGGACAAGTCTTCAACAGCTGAGGACAAAACAGAGGGACCTAAGAACTCTGCTAGTCGAACATCAGAGGCCATGGAGGTTGATGCAAAACAAAGTGCTTCTGTGCCCAGTACATCACAACAGCAACAGCCAATGGAGGTAGAGGATAAAATTGAAACTGAAGGTCACAGGGCAATGGCAACAGGCCAAGGTCAAGGTCAAAGTAATCAGCAGCAAGAATTTGCAGAGACAATACGACAGATGAATATTCCTGGAGTTCAGGTGTTTTCTCCTGGGGATTTCCATGAATTATCTGCACAGGAACAAGAGGTACTTATCCTCTAGAAAGTGAACCAATCAAATATTATCTAGTAAGATATCCCTGTATGTCTTAATTCAGAGTATGTGATTACAGGTTGCCCGGCGTCTAGCAGCTCACTACATGCCACTAATGGGTTTACACCCTTCACCAGATCAGCAGAAGGCAGCAGCAGGGTCGAAACCAAAGAGAGGACGACCTCAGGAAGCTCCCATGTTTTCAGAGTTCAAGGTTACACCACATTAGAAAAAAGTGCTTTGAAATTGGTGGTGTATGTTTTATTGTATTTATTAAAAATACATACATTTTATCAACAGTTCCCAGAAGAAACAAAAGGAAAAGAGGTTTATAAAAATGAACTAAGGTAAGTCAAGAATATCAAAACACTTTTCCAAATTCCTGCATTAATGGTAAGTCTTTTATATAAATGACTCAAATATACATTATGATATTACTGTATCTCCCTTATTTAAAGTTGCTTAAAATGATCATTCTTCTAATGCACAAATATGAATATTTGTACATTTTCTTGTAGTGAGGTTAACAGAGAAGAATATAAGGTAATTTTTAGCTTTAGGGGTGTAATATTTTGAGAGACCCTCTTATCTTATCTATCGAAGCCTTTTACAATGTTTTGATAAAGGGAAATAACTCTTCAATTTATTTTTGTCTAGCCCTGTGACAGACAAGCTGTGTTGTTCAATGCAGAGGAAACTACAAGAACCGCAGCATCAAATGAAGGTCAAGGTCTTACAATAAAAAACAAAAACCAATCCTGGCAATCATTCTTTGATTCTTACATATATTACATGTACACATTATATATTACATTTCTTCTGTTGACTTGCTTGTAGATCTCCCTGATGAATTTTTTGAAATTAATGAAAATGACATCAAGAGAATGATGGTGGATCTACAAAAGAAAGTGTAAGTATTGCTGATTTGTTCTTGTATAAATAATAAGGTATGTGTCTCCAAAAAACAGGGGAGATAATACATGTATCATGCATTACATTACCTACGGTATAGATATTCCACAGACAATTATTTAAGCCAATACATGTATATTCAATTCTTTTTATTTCTCTTTGTAAACAAAGTGAAGCTGATCAGCCATTGCTCACACGGTCGATGATTCAGGAGCGACTGGAAAGTAAATACGCCAAGTACCAGCAGGTGGTGGTTCGTGTCCAGTTCCCAGACAAGGTGGTGCTACAGGGGCTGTTCCGACCCAAGGAGACCGGTCAGTAAGCCAAGTGTTAGGACATGTATTATACAGAACTTATAGGATTTGTATTGAGCAAAACTTTCAGATCTTCTTTGATTTTTATCAAACAGATTTTGCATGATTCTAGATGGGTATTCTATAGGACCTTTATATCATACTTGTTTAATTTATTTCATATACAGTTCTTGAAGCATTTGTTTCAAGGTTTTTTATATTTCTGTTCGTGAGTGATATCAATTTTGTAATTTATTTCTATTCCAGTGTTTGCACTACACAAGTTTGTAAGAGGCCATTTGGAAGACAAAAGTCTGAAATTTTATCTATGTGAGTTGGATGTAATTATTAACTTGTTCTACTGTATTAGCATTTAAATGGGATGAATATAACTCAGTACTTTTCTGAACTTTAAGCATATATTTTACACAGTAAGGAGTGTAAAATGCGGTAAAGGTACATGTATATAAATTAGCTCAATCACTCAAAATTTACAGCAACCTTAATTTTCAACTGATTATATTTGAGAAAAAAAAATAGGGCAAATAGAGATAGTTTCTAAATGTTTTTTATTTAACCATACATTAATACATTACTTTTATTAAACTAGCAGACAAAAAGCAGGGCTAAAGGTTTCAAAATATGATTTCCGTTTAATTCTGTATGTCTTGAGTACCATATAGAAGCTTTGGATGCCATTGCCACAATCTCACTATCAATGGTTTACATTAAACACTTGATCTTTTTTTATTAGACACAGCACCCCCAAAGCAGGTCCTAAAAGACCAAACTCTGACTCTTATCCAGGTAATTTTCCAAGGAATTGGAAAAAACTGAAAACAAAAGTTGTGAGATTTGATCTGCAAAAAAGAGAATTCGAGCTAAAGATTTATGTTTTTTTTTATTCAGGCAAAACTAGCACCTGCATCTGTGGTGTATTTTGGATCTGAAACAACTAAAGGTAAATAAATTCTTCATAACCTATCACAAGAGTATGCAATTAGTTATTGTGTCACTGTAGCATGCAAAATCAGCATCAGGTGGTAAAGTAGTCGTCATAAAACTTTACATAACTGTATTATTTTTACCCCCTTCTATTGATTCCCATTGAGTGACATTCACTATTGAGAGATGATTAGGAACATAATTTTGTAAACTTTCAGATCACTACCTGTCAGAAGCTGTAATGAAGGAAATTGGTCCCAAGAGTAAAGCTGAGGACATAGTAGAAAACTGGTAAGTCAGGGGTCTAATTCTAACGCTATGGTATTCTGGATAGTGTTATGATATATTGAGAGAACTAAGCGAGATGTTAGATTTTTGGAGAGAACTGGTAGAATGATGTTGTAAATTCTACAAGAACTCCAGCAGTGTTGAATTAGAATCTTAAGAGTTACTGAGAAAGCAAAAGTTTTTTTATACTAGGGTTTGATGTTTACAGGCTGGGTGAAAGACATATGGTACTGTCTTATACATGTACATGTATTTGTGTTATAACATTAAACATAACAGGTATCATATGCTCCTTCACATATTCATTAACCTTTACATGTTCATGCATAAGTGTTGTGCTAAACATAATGTAACTTTCTATATTTTGTATTAGTCTTTCTAAAGACGATACATCCACTTCAACTGGAACAGACTCTAACCCAGGTCCATCTAAACCAAAACCCTCAAAACCCGCCTCCAACGCATCCAGCGACCCCAAGAAGCCGGGCGTCCCAAAGTGGTTCACTGTCGGTAAGCACCAATCCCTGACTCACACATGACAAGCAGTATATGAAGTATTGCAAAAAACTGGAAAATAACAGAATGTGAAAATAACCAAGTTAATATGTATCTGTTCATATGAACAGCATCCAAGTTCTAAGGTTTAGATTCCTATAGTATTCATGTATTTTCAGGAAAGAAGTGAGGATTTTTCAGTGATATCAGCGAAGCTGAAGTCAAGAAATCTAAGTGCTGCCTCACAGTTCCTATACACCGACTGCTTTTTGACAATAACAGAAATCAATCAGACATTGTCTCATATCTATCGATTCATTTACTCGTTTTTCATCCTTGGAGTCTCAATAAAAGTGCTTTTCATCATTTGTATTTCTGTTGATGGTGTAATCAATATGATAGTACATAATAGGAATGTCCACTGAATCATAACCCTCTTTATTGATAAATCAAACAAATTGGGCAACAGGCAAAGCCTACATCGCTGTTTTTATTAGCTCACCTGAACCGAAGGTTCAAGTGAGCTTTTCTGATCACCCGTTGTCCGTCGTCCGTCCGTCCGTCTGTCTGTCTGTCCGTCCGTCTGTAAACTTTTCACATTTTCAACTTCTTCTCAAAAACCACTGGGCCAAATTTAACCAAATTTGGTACAAAGCATCCTTATGGAAAGGGGATTATAAATTGTTAAAATAAAGGGCACAGCCCTTTTCAAAAGGGAGATAATTGCGAAACAGTGAGTATAGGGTGCATGTCTTTAAAAATCTTCTTCTCAAGAACCACTGCACCAGAAATGCCAATATTTACACAAAAGCTTGTATATATAGTGAAGATTCTAAATTGTAAAAATCGTGACCCTCGGACAAAAACTGGGGCCCCAGGCGGGGTTCAAAGTTTAACATAGAAATACATAGGAAAATGTTTAAAAAATCTTCTTCTCAAGAACCACTGCACCAGAAATGCCAATATTTACACAAAAGCTTGTATATATAGTGAAAATTCTAAATTGTAAAGATCGTGACCCTCGGACCAAAACTGGGGCCCCAGGCGGGGTTCAAAGTTTAACATATATAGAAATACATAGGAAAATGTTTAAAAAATCTTCTTCTCAAGAACCACTGCACCAGAAATGCCAATATTTACACAAAAGCTTGTATGTATAATGAAGATTCTAAATTGTAAAAATCGTGACCCTTGGACCAAAACTGGGGCCCCAGGCGGGGTTCAAAGTTTAACATAGAAATACATAGGAAAATGTTTAAAAAATCTTCTTCTCAAGAACCACTGCACCAGGAATGCCAATATTTACACAAAAGCTTGTATACAAAGTGAAGATTCTAAATTGTAAAAATCGTGACCCTCGGACCAAAACTGGGGCCCCAGGCGGGGTTCAAAGTTTAACATAGAAATACATAGGAAAATGTTTAAAAAATCTTCTTCTCAAGAACCACTGCACCAGAAATGCCAATATACACACAAAAGCTTGTATATATAGTGAAGATTCTAAATTGTAAAAATCGTGACCCTCGGACCAAAACTGGGGCCCCAGGCGGGGTTCAAAGTTTAACATAGAAATACACAGGAAAATGTTTAAAAAATCTTCTTCTCAAGAACCACTGCACCAGAAATGCCAATATTTACACAAAAGCTTGTATATATAGTGAAGATTCTAAGTTGTAAAAATCGTGACCCTCGGACCAAAAGTGGGGCCCCAGGCGGGGTTCAAAGTTTAACATAGAAATACATAGGAAAATGTTTAAAAAATCTTCTTCTCAAGAACCACTGCACCAGAAATGCCAATATTTACACAAAAGCTTGTATGTATAATGAAGATTCTAAATTGTAAAAATCGTGACCCTCGGACCAAAACTGGGGCCCCAGGCGGGGATCAAAATTTAACATAGAACTACATATGAAAAATGTTTAAAAATTTTCTTCTCAAGAACCACTTCACCAAAAATGCCAATACATACACAAAAGGTTGTATATATAGTGAAGATTGTAAAAATCGTGACCCCCGAACAAAAGTGGGGCCCCAGGAGGGGTTTAGATTTTAACATATATAGGAAAATGTTTTAAAATCTTCTCAAGAACCATCGTGCAACTGTTTGGGATATTACTATGCATACATGTACATCCTTAAATAATGTAGATTCAAAAAATTGTAACTCCCGGACAATTGATGGGCACCAAGAGGGGTTCAAAATTTAAACATTTTAAAAAACAAAGGAAAAGTTTAAACAATTTTCTTCTCAAGAACTACAATGTTTTAGTTAGTGGAATATCTATGCATGCATCCTTCGCTTATGTAGATTCCTAATTCGTAAAATCGTGACCCCCGGACCAATAATGGGGCCCCAAGATGGGGTCAAAGTTTATTATAGAAATATAAAGGTAACAGGTTAAAAAATCTTCTTCTCGAGAACTACAATGCTTCAATTTGTGAGATTACTATCCTGCATAAATGAAGGTTCGACAGTTTTAAAATAGTGACCCCTGGACTAATACTAGGGACCCAAGATGGGTTTAAAGTTAAATTTAGAAGTACCGGTATATATGGAAAATGTTTAAAAATCTTCTTTTCGAGAACTACAATGCATCAATTTGTCAGATAACTACGTAAGCACCCTCAAATAGTGTAGATTTTAAATTATAAAAGCCGTGACCTCAATCTAATACTGGGGCCCCAAGAGGTGTTCAAAGTTTAGCATAGAAATATAGAGGGAAAATGTTGAAAAATCTCTTTCTAGGGAACTATAATGCTTCAGCTTGTGAGATAACTATGCAAGCATCCTTAAATAATGTAGATTCCAAATAATTAAAACTTTAGCACTGGACTAATACTGTGGCCCCAAAAGGGGTTCAAAGTTTAACATAGAAAGATATATTGAAAATGTTTTTAAAAAGTTCTTCTCGAGAACTATAATGCTACAGTTTGTGAGATTACTATGCAAGGATCCTCAAATTGTGTAAACTCTAATATAGTGGAACCAAGAGTTATCTTTCTTAATGTTCTGTACAGTCTGAGAGTTATTCCTCTTGAAGTGGAACTCTTCTACGTTCAGTTTTTCAGGTTGTGTACGTGCGGTCCCACCGCAGTGCTACACATTTTCATTCCTATTTTACTATTTATGTTGTGCAAGCCAACCATAAACCTCGGACCATTACTGGGTCCCCAGAAAGGGGTTCAATGTTTAAAATAGAAAAAGCATATGCTACGAAATGTAATGTTACAAGGAACTGCTGTTCAGGTGAGCGATGTGGCCCATGGGCCTCTTGTTGGTACAATGTCTGGCATCTCTCCCATTAAACTTTCACTTAACCATGAGAGGTAAGGTCAAAATTACAACACACATTTACAACTAACGCATAGATTTATTACCAACAAAATTTACATATCTAACAATATATAATAAAGTAAATATTAATAAGTAACAATGAAAGGGTTTAAAAACACATACAACATCAGCGGACGGTGAACTGTCACATGTCTGGCGTGATGACATAAAGTAGGAGCATTTTACGTGCATGTACATAATAACACAATAAAAAATGAATTCTCGCTAGTCCTTACAATGTACAGGTTCTTTTTATGGAAGATGTAATTACGCTCGATCGATATACAGACGGTGAGACACTAAGTCTTTATAACATACATGTATGTATGGGTGAGTACTCGGAAAACTACATGTAACACATAAACAGCTTCATCAAAATCCTGTGTCCATGTGAGTCTCCTTGTCTGTACTCCATATAGTGAAATGTTCATTTGATGACGGTGGTCCTCTTGTGATGATGACGATGACGTTACGCAGCAGTGGTATTGGACGGCTGGCTGTCGGAGGCAGCCATGTTGAAAGCACCAGGGAAAGTCGTGAGTTTGTGTCAGCGATACAGGGGAGATAATCGGCGGGGGCTGTTCCTGGCCAACTTGTCCAGTTTGTCATTCTGTGAAAATGTGAAAACAAAAAAAATTCAAAACTCGACCCAGTTCAAGCATGCTTTGTCTCAGCATTCACTTCTATCTGAAAGTCTTTGAACCAATGGATGAAGAGTTACATTTATATAGAATGAGAAATCTTTCTTTTCTATAAAGATTTTTAAAATTAGATAGCCAAACAGTTTACAATTTATCTATTTTTATGAATTACCGGTACATGTATTACTGTTTGAAATATATTTGACATTTGTTGACTATAAATGGCAACGTGTGGCAACAGTGAACAGAAACAACTTTAAATGGGCCAATGTGAAATCAGACATGGTTATGGTGATTGCACTGAAATGGTATCCGAGTTGAATTCTGTCAGACAATAAACATTGGATTTTGTTGACAATCAATAACATTAATGTGTGACAATAACTAAACACGCCCAAAGTGAGCTCAGAAATTGTAATGGTGATTGTTTCAGTGTGTATGGTGTCTGAGAACTCTCTATGTGAGGCAGTGGTCATTAAGGGGTGGTAACTGAGTACACGGGTACCTGACAGCGACATCTACAGGGACAGGCACTGGCGTACTTCCTGTACTGTTTGACTTGTCTTGGAGAGTCCTAGTATCCAGGAACATGTTATTTATGACATATCATATTGGTGAACTTCACCCATTTAGAGTATTATCTATGTCAGGCACATTTTAAAAAGGAATTGGTAGGAAGACTAGCATTTCTCAAATTAAGGGAGATGAAGGTTTTAGCTCATAACAAGACTAGTATGTTATCTATAAATGGGTACTGGGATAGATAATAGGAATGGTTTACTGTGGAATCATTAAATTTCGTGGGGGCCTATTTTCGTAGATTGCTTAAATTTTACAGGTTCGTGTATTCTCTTAAACCCACAAAGGATATATGACTTTATTACCCTAATTTATTAATTCGTGGAGGATGTTAATTCGTGGATGCGAGGTACCCACGAATTCAAGAAAATTGAGCCACCACGAAATCTAATGACCCCACAGTATATTTTGGTCTTTGCTCACTTACATAAACAGGGTAGTCGTGTAGAACCATCCCACCTGATCGACCAAACCCATGCTCCGCTTCATTCAACCGTAAACTCATGTCGGCTCTTTCCTTGCCCCATGTTCTGGAATTCTCTGCCAGCTGAAATCCAATCAAAGGTGATTTTATGAATTTTTTTAGCCAAACCATCACCCCAACTATAATTCTTTCCTGGATATTTTCAATATTATATCCAAAGGTTTTGTTTCCCAATGACAAATGTTTGCTAGATGATCAGTAAAAAACATTTTTTAACCTAATTGCCTTGCTAAACGATTCATTAACTTGATCTATACCTGTCAAACCCATGTAACACATTGCTATGACAACTGACCTGTCTCTCTAGGGACTGGATCCTGGCCTCAGCCTTCTCCAGAGCTTGGTACAGCTCCAGTTTGTCTGTCTCTGAGTCTGAGGATCCTTTATTATTGAATCTCAACTGGTCCTGTAACAACAATTTTTATATAAGTACAGCTCTCTATTGCCACCTATCTTGCCCTACATTTTATGTACATTGTATTTTTATCAGTTCTACATTATATCTGGGGTAGTCCTATGTTATATCTGTGGGGATACTATGTTGAATCTGTAGTACTGTATTATATTTTTGGCAGTACTATGTTGTATCTGCAGTATGTGGGGTTCTATGTTGTATACCAGTGTATAGTGCTACATTATATCTGTGACAGTAATATGTTGTATCCTTGAGGATGCTATGTTGTATTTGTAGGAGCACATTATATCTGTGGCAGTACTATGTCGTATCTGTGGGGGTACTATGTTGTATCTGTAGTACATATATTTCATTATATCTGTGGCAGTACTGCGTTCTATTTCATATCTGTGGCTGTACTATGTTACTACGAATATCTGTGTTTGTACTATGTTTTATCTGTAGTGATACATACCCTTAAGTCATCAGACTGCTGTCGCAGTCTCTTGTTCTCCTCCAGCAGAGCTTCATTGGCCTCCTGAGCTGCATCTGTAAAATAACAAAATATTCAATAAGTAAAATTCTACAAGTCAATGACAACATATTTTTTAATGTTTTAGTCTCTGAACTCAATCTTAAGAAGATTCAATGTAAGATTCTCTACTCTTATTTTTGTTGACAGAATTCTAATTCCTCTTTCAACTACGGTACAAGTTTCTTTTTATTTAGCTAACATTTTTTGGGCTGGCAAGATGCATGGTACATGTACTGAGACATAAATGATAAGTTGTTCTGGTTGCGATTGTCACTGACCATTGGACTTCTTTTAATTAACACTGAAATTAAGTGATTCCAAGTGTGAGTGGACACTAACCATTGGACTTCTTTTAATTAACTTTAAGACATTAACTGGTAGGTCTGACCGTTGGACTTCTCATAATAAACACTACACCACATTAAACAATACATCTCCCTGACCCTGACTCTCACACTGACCGTTGGACTTTTTGCTCCGGTCGCGGTGCTGCTTCTCCAGGATCCTCTCCATCTTCTCTATCACCTTCTCCTGCTTCTTCAGCGCCTCCTCCACGGTTCGCGTCTTCTTTAACTTCTCCTGAAGCTTGGTGATGACCTCCGTCTGCTGCTTGTAGCTCTGGGCGATCTTAATGTACTTCTTCTCCTGATCATTTTTCTGTTTATCACAAAATATTGTTCCATTAGATAGTTTTAAAAAAATAGTTTTCCACTCAAATTCAATGGAACTTTTTAAAATTAATGTTTTTTTTCTGTCTGTCTCAAACAATTGTCATTATATCCTTAAAAATAAAAAAGATTTCCATTTAAATTTGATTGATTTTTTTAAATTAATACAAATATTCTTATATAAATGCAGTCTAGAACATGTTGAGATTAGATCAAAGGTTTTGTGTTTTTTTATTTTTACAGCATTCAAAAATGCTTGTACTGTAATATACTTCTATAAATATGTAAAGTGGAATGATTTGAACAAACTAATTTAAAAATATATTTTTGTGAAATAAGTAAAGGGAAAAAGCTGTGAGCGCCCCAATAAATACCTTGATCAGTTCATTCTGCAGTTTTTGCACTTTATCTTTGTAGATCTGCATGTCACCTGAGTTTGTCTGCAGAGTTTGTTTGAGTGCAGCTGTAAAAGCAAAAAGTGCACATACCCTATTACCCAAAACTCACTATGAGTGTCTAGAAGCGGCCCATATAGAGCAAGCTTACTTTGATGAGTTCATTCTGTAGGGTCTGAACTCTATCTTTGTAGCTTTTTAGACTATTACTGTTTACAACTAGGGTTTGTTTCAAGATTGCTGAAAGTAGTTTTAACATCAATGATCAAACACAAAAGCATAGAAATTTTTTTAAAAAATCATCAGGTATTAATTTCCTGAAATTCCTACAGAATTGATATTGCTTTTCTTATACTTTCAATTATTTTTGCTATTCAATTTACGATAGTACTGATTCTGGATCAATTTTTTCATGATATTTTAGCAAAAATTTAGTTGATTTATTCTTTAACCAGCAAATTGTTTATCATCAAACACTATTCTAACAAAGACATAGTTGAAGTTATTTTACAGAGTAGTACTGGAGTAGCACTATTTACCGTATCTGGACATGACCTCTGGCTTAGTGAGGTTATCCAGCTCCGAGGACTCTATCATCAGTTTACTGGCGTCATTATAATTTGCCAGATCTCGCCGGAGCTGACTGTTGTTGGCCTCGAGCTCTCGGATCTGTTGTCGGAGAGCCAGGATATCCTGACCCATTTTATGGACTGCGGAGCGATAGTTCTCCAGCTCCTTCATTTGATGGTCAAGGACATTCATTGAAGTCTGGTCAAGGTCATTGGGCTGTTTACTGAAACATCAAATATGTATGAATTGTAACTTTGAAAAAAAAAACAATGAAAATTTCTAACATATTTTATATTCTGAGAAGAAATTTTACTTTCCATTGATTTTTCTCCATCTGACACATTATGCAGGTTGGATAACTTGGTTAAGTTTATAATATCACCAATGTACCAGTACATGTATTGGTGCAAAAAACACCAAAAATTCTGTAATACATGCAAACATTCCCACCCCCTTGTAATAAGCTACCCTCACTATGATATTAACAACATAAAAGATCATATGATGGTATACTAGTCCCCCTACTCTGGTACTAAACAACATCACATTTTATGATAGCAGACAGTCTCTTTCTCCCTTTTCTTTGACACTAAACCACATAAAATGAGCCCCACCTGGTGGAGGGTCCCCCTGGCATCATGGAGGAGCTTGGCATCTGGGTGGCGGCCGGGGGTCTCTGCTGGGGCCGGGGACCAGATTTGTTGTCTGGGTCCACAAAGATGTACTGATAGTCTGGGAGGATGGACTCCATGGCTTCATAGGGAGGCAGGTCCCCATCCTTGATGGGCTGAAAGCAAAACAAACAGTTCCATACTGAAAGCATGCAAAACCTACAGTTCCATACTGAAAGCATGCAAAACCTACAGTTCCATACTGCTCTTCTCTTGTTTCTTTTTTTTAAATTTTATTATTTATTCATTCATAAAAGAATTCCATATTATTTCTTTAAAAAATATTGTAGTTCTTCCTTCTTGTTCTAAATCATTTGAATTCAGTGATAATGGTAAATAATACATGGATTGTTAAAAAATTATTAAACATTATTTCATTAGTGCATCAAGATTTTCTCAAACTTCAACAAAATTTTCAAACAAACATCATGCTTTTGTAATCAAATTATCAAAGGTTTTCTAAGTTGGTTCCAACAAGATATATAAAAGGTCTTTTGAAATGCCCAACATTTAAATAGATCAGCCATCTTGTGTACAGGAAAAAATGTTGATGTATTTTAATAACAACCAACAAAATTAAATCCTGAAATAGTCCTACCTCCGATGAGTAAGGTCTATAATACATTGTAGCCATCTTGTCAGATTTGTCTGTTCTATCTCATAAAATCACAGAATTGTTGTATATTCCCAATCACTAATTATAACAATGTTCTAGATCTCCCTTACATATTTGTAGTTTATGACACACATTTGGCAAAGAGAGAATTAAATCCTCTTGGCATGATCAGGCTGTGGGGAGATCCTATGGACTACTACCCTCTCAGGTCACGGGGGCTTCCCAAGGGAGAACAGTTCACAGAGAGACTCTGGGTCCCTACAGTTGCACTAGATTACTATGTGGGTCTTTTCTGAAGGAAGTTCTAATGTCAGTTTACAAAATTGATAGTCTGGAAATTTAAAGAATTTTGACAGGGCTCAATCAGATATTTTTTAATCTCTTTGTTTACTCATGGCCTCCTGGTAACCAAGACAGGTATAAACAGGATCAACAGGTGACCAGATTTCTACACCTGGCTGAGCATTTAAAGTTACCTGAACTTAAAAAGAAAGTATGATACACAGTAGAAAATCAATACAACCAATCAAAGAAGAAAACGCAGAGAAGGAGTGGGTTTATTACCTGGCTCTACACATGCAACAGGTCATTCACAGCAATGGCCTACCTGAGAATGACTGTGAAGTCTGGTGTTTGATGTTTATTAGAAAACTTCACTCAGCATGCAACCAAAACTATGGTGGCATATCTCTGTCCCTTGTGAGCAAGTTATTTTTCTATTAATTATGTGGACATGCAAGATAAATATGTTGACATGCAAGATAGTTATGTCAACATGCAACTAATTATGTTGACATGCAAGAAAACTGCAATCAAAAAGAGTTATAAAAAATCTCAAATATCGCCAAAATGTGACATTCAAGATGCTAGATACGATACCTATTGATGTCAACATGCAACTTATTTATGTCGACATGCAACTTAGTTATGTCGACATGCAACTTATTTATGTCGACATGCAACTTAGTTATGTTAAAATGCAACTTCTTTATGTCGACATGCAACTTATTTATGTCGACATGCAACTTAGTTATGTTAAGATGCAACTTCTTTATGTCGACATGCAACTTAATCATGTCGACATGCAACTTAGTTATGTTAACATGCGACTAAGTTATGTTGACATACAATTAATAAGTTGCATTTCAACATATTTATCTCGCATGTTAACATAGCTAAGTTGCATGTAAACATATTCATCTCGCATGTCAACATAAGTAAGTTGCATGTTGACATAAATAAGTTGCATGTTGACATAAATAAGTTGCATGTTGACATAAATAAGTTGCATGTCAACATATTTATCTTGCATGTTAACATAAAGAAGTTGCATGTCGACATAAAAAGGTAGCATCTAGCATTTTGGATGTCACAAGTGGGCGATATTTGAGAATTTTTTAGATTTTGTATAATTCTTATCCGATTGTAATTTTCTTGCATGTCAACATAGTTATGTTGCATGTTGACATAATTATCTTGCATGTCAACATATTTATCTTGCATGTCGACATATTTGATGGAAAAATAACTTGCACACAAGGGGCAGAGATATGCCACCATACAAAACCTTTACTGTATTTAGAATATTTATTTGGTAACATAAATACAGAGGATTTTAAGGAGAAAATCAGCAACACAACTAAAGGGGAATAACTCTGGAACAAAAAAGCAAAGCAGGGATTGAAACAACATTTTGGTTAATTATTGTTATAATTAGGGTTAATTAAACTTGTTCATTACCTGCAAACCTGACAATGAATAGACTTGGAACAAACAATTAGGCTACAACACAATACAACAAAGATTTGAAACAATGACGAAATAAAAAAGCACATAAAGTATAAGAGTCTCTATGAGAGAGAGAGAGAGAGAGAGAGAGAGAAGTACCAAGTTTGTCAAAAATGAAGTTTTTTTTCATTTATCTTTTTTTTTTTTACATATGCATCAGATCACATGTAATATTTATTGATCCATTATTTAACAAGAGGCCCAGGGGCCACATCGCTCACCTGAGCAACAATTGCCTTAATTCTGATCAAATTAGCATATCTTGACAACTGAGTACAGTAGATCTTGCTAAAAAAAATTGAAAATCTGCCAATTTTTATCCACCTCTTATTTTTTGGTAAATACCAAGCCCCTTTTGTTGTTGTACCTGTAAGAAGATTTTTCTGTATTCCTATATACCCTCCCCCCCCCCCCCCCATTTCGTGGCCCCACTATTCTCTAGGGAATCATGGTTTCATCAAACATAAATCTACCTTTAATCTCATAACCTGTGCTTTCACACTAAGTACTGAGTTTTGGACCGAAAACTTTCCCAGAATATTTTTAAAGATTTTCTCTATATATTCCTATGTAAAAATTCAAACCGCCATCACGGTCCCGCCCTACCACTAGGGACTGTGATTTTGCAAACTTGAATTTACACTACCCGAGGATGCCTCTACACAAGTTTAAAGCTTTTCTGGCCAAATAGTCTTTAAAAAGAAGATTTTTAAAGATTTTCTCTATATATTCCTAAGTAAAAATTCATCCCCCATTGTGGCCTCACCCTACCCCTGGACTGTTATTTAAACAAACTTGAATCTATATGATCTGGGGATGCCTCCACTCAAATTTGGCCTTTCCTGGCCTAATAGTTTTGAGAAGAAGACTTTTAAAGATTTTCTCTATATATAAAAAGGTATCCCCCATTGTGGCCCCGCCCTACCCCCAGGGACCATGATTTAAACAAACTTGAATCTACATTATCTGAGGATGGTTACACGCCAATTTGAGCTTTCTTGGCCTAATAGGTTTTGAGAAGAAGATTTTTAAAGATTTTCTCTATATATACCTATGTAAAACTTGATCCCCCAATTGTGGCCCCACCCTACCCCCGGGGACCATGATTTGAATAAACTTGAATCTCACTATCTGAGGATGCTTTCACTCAAATTTGAGCTTTCCTGGCCTAATAGTTTTTGAGAAGAAGATTTTTAAAGATTTTCTCTATATACGGTATTCCTGTGTAAAACTTGATCCCCCAATTGTGGCCCCACCCTACCCCCCGGGGACCATGATTTAAAAAACTTGAATCTCACTGTCTGAGGATGCTTCCACTCAAATTTGAGCTTTCCTGGCCTAATAGTTTTTGAGAAGAAGATTTTTAAAGATTTTCTCTATATATTCCTATGTAAAACTTGATCCCCCAATTGTGGCCCCACCCTACCCCGGGGACTATGATTTGAACAAACGTGAATCTACACTACCTGAAGATGCTTCCATTTTAATTTGAGCTTTTTTGGCCCAATAGTTTTTGAGAAGAAGATTTTTAAAGATTTTCTCTATATATTCCTATATAAAACTTGATCCCCCAATTGTGGCCCCACCCTACCACCGGGGACCATGATTTGAACAAACTTGAATCTACACTTCCTGAGCATGCTTCCATTTTAATTTGAGCTTTTCTGGCCTGATAGTTTTTGAGAAGATTTTTAAAGATTTTCTCTATATATTCCTATGTAAAACTTGATCCCCCTCTTTTGGCCCCTCCCTACCCCCGGGGACCATGATTTGAACAAACTTGAATCTACACTACCTGATGATGCCTCCACACAAGTTTAAGCTTTTCCAGCTGAATAGTTTTTGAGAAGAAGATTTTTGAAAAATACCAACAAATTTTCAATAATTCTCAATTATCTCCCCTTTAAAAAGGGCGTGGCACTTCATTTGAACAAACTTGAATCCCCTTTACCTAGTGGTGCTTTGTGCCAAATTTGGTTGAAATCTGCCCAGTGGTTCTTGAGAAGAAGATGAAAATGTGAAAAGTTTACAACAACGACAACAACGACGACAGACAACGGACAAATTGTGATCAGAAAAGCTCACTTGAGCCTTTGGCTCAGATGAGCTAAAAATGAGAGTCCATGTAAGCACAGTTTGAAATAAAAGACACCACAGTGATACCAAACATAAACCACAGAAAAAGTCATAGACAGGAGATGTATCTTATATCCAGACAGACAAGTTTGTTAATGTGAGGTTCCAGAGGCCTGTAGATGACCTTTGACTTACCAGATGTATTGGCAGACTATCTGATGACAACAAACATTGATCAAGTCATTTAACAATATCATAACAGGTAATTCTATTCTACAATGTGACATTGTGCAATAAAGCAAAAAACAGAAAATGAAATTAATCGTGTTCTATGATTTTAATTGTGCAAATTAAACTACATCACTAAAAAGTTATTTGTTTTTATCCCTAAACCGTTGACAAATAAAACATAAACATAACTTTATATCTGAACTGGGAAATTTTAAAACGGTGTGCTATAATTTCTAAATATTAAAAGTGGCTTGTCAGGGTTTTGAATAAAGTATAATGTACAGGTGTACTTACGGACATAGGCTTCTTGTATACTTTCTGCAGATAGAAGCCGGGTTGTACAGGGGGAGACTCCGCTCTCTCTGACGACAGGGAATCCCAGGATGGGGGCTCCTCGGCAAAATTGACCTTGAGAACTTCTGGGGATTTCTGGTTGCTATTGTCATCTCCGGTACGAAAGTACCCTCCACTTGGTTCAGGAAACAAATCCAGGGCAGGCAGCATCTCAAGGTTCTCTGCCTTCACCATTGCATCTGGTGCCTGTTAGAGCCAACATACACAGCTCCTATAAATCCGTACTTCCAAATAATTCCTTTCACCCCTTCCTCTCTCTCTTCCCTTCTCTCCTAATTGCTCTCTAACCCATCTTTTTTCCTTTCAGATCTCTCTCTCTCTCCCCCCTCTCCCCCCCCCTCTCTCTCTCTCTCTCTCTCACACACACACACACAAAGTACATGTTTAGCAGTAATACCAGTATGCAGAATCTTACATTGGTTGTAATGAGCTCTCTCTCCTCTCTCTCTCTCTCTCTCTCTCTCTCTCTCTCTCTCTCTCTCTCTCTCTCTCTCTCTCCCTCTCTCTCTCTCAGTACATGTTTAGAAGTAATACCAGTATACAGAATCTTACATTAGTTGTAATGAGCTTCAGGATCAGTCCCACGGTGGGTTGTTTCCCCTCTATGGTCACAATGTCTGTGCCCTGTTATAGGAAAAAAGTAACTTAATGTAAGAGCAAAAATAATCGTAGATTTTAAATCCATGTCCGATTTCTCCAATGCTGTAGCTACAAAATAAGTATGATATATCAGTTCATACAGACACAATTGCTAATTGTTTTCCCTCAGACTGAAATGTCACATTTTCATTGGATTAAACATGGCACGTGATTGCCTCATATATCTCTATGTAGGTTCTGTGAGGATTAATATTAGGCAATATGGCCGTCATTGGCCGCCTCACCTACTCATCTCGATATTTCATATTATTTAACACAGAAATCGTGTTCAGTAAGTCATTAAAATATTTAGAGTAGTGGCCCTTTGGAATTATTTTTAAATTAGAGTAGTTGCCCTTTTAATATTGACGTCACATTGTTGTGTCTGGAGCAGAACAAAATGGCAGCGTCTAAATTTGCTCAAATCTCTGCAGAGGTTTAAAATTGAATAGCAAGAAAACATTGTAAGTAATATGGGTGAAGCAAAGATTTTTTAAGTGTATTTGAAAGGTGGTATTGATAATTTTGAAGAGTTTAAATGAGTTTAATTGGACGAGATGTAAGGCATCTTGTACATTGCTTTACGTAGATCACCGGTATTTGTGAATGAATATGTCGCTTGATAGTCCTCGGGAAAACAAAACACTTATAAGGTTAGTTACTGACTCACTACGGAAATATATTGGGTTGATCAATCTCATAGACGGCTCGGCTTCGCCTCGCCATCTATGAGATTGATCAACCCAATATATTTCCGTAGTGAGTCAGTAACTAACCTAATAAGTAATAATATATGCATTGAATTTAAAACTGTAACTAAATTGTACTATATTATCAGATAAATTATGTGTTTTGTATATAAATGATTCAAATATTGGAAATTTTATTATTGAAGTGGATAACTGAAAGTCAGTTTGAATAGGATTATAAAATATGTAGAGAGACAGTTTTTATAGGGATGACATTCCACACCATTTCCAAACAGATACTGATACAAAGGTTGTATTAATACAAGCATAATTAAATGAACAGCTATATACCGATTCCAAACTTCATTAGATACAAGTTTGCATAGGTAAATACATATATATCTATTGTTTACATCAAAAGACCTGATTTAAACTTAAACATTTTGTCCTGTTTCCTTTATCATTATGATAAACAAGGAGATTATGGAAACATGGTATTATTCATTAATAAAGAATACAATGTATTTGCATGCTCAAGCTTTGATTAATTGAAACAGCCAGATAATATTATTTAGAACAGGAAAGACATAAGGCATTGACATCTTATAATAATATTATTTCAAAGAGAAAATTCAATGAATCAATTATTGAATTTTCATATTTTAATATACACTTTATTAAGATATTAACAATGAAAGAACTACAGGGGCAATCAGCTCTAATCTAAGGGAATGAATGAGAAATAAGTTGTCTGATTACTCCAGACCTACACTGGACAATTTTCTGGTAAATATATTTATAAGACATTTATGCATATCTGTGTTCACTACTTACTCTGGGGTAGTCCTTAAAAACCTTCAATAAAAATGCACAATATTTAACATTCACACATTTGAATGTTTTCGGAGCGTATGTCTTCAAGGGCTATAGCTCTTGAATTCATAACTTTACATAATTTCCATTTTACAAACACAGGAAAAACCAAGAAATATTTAAGAAAAAAACTGAAAGTCATAAATCAGCAAATGTAGCAAATAAGTACACATGCATTCATTCTGAAACTAATAAATCCTTATCAAAACCAGATAAATTCTTTTCCATCATAAGCCAAATAATGATATTGTGTTATTGTGTCTTGGTCTAACATTAACACAATTTGACTTGTTTGGGAAAGTTCACATTGACACAATAGTTTACCTGTATAAAGCAGTTATCTACCCTAATTAACACAGACACTCTAATAAGGTGTCTTCTCTCAGTCACTTACACTATTTTACTTGTACAGGTAAGTTTACACAGACTCTCTATTTTACATGTACAGGTAATCTCAAACAGACACATTAGAACCGTTTTAACAAGGGCTTGGACTTTGGGCAGATCATGACAAACTCCAATTTGAGGAGGACGGGGTCTACTCACTGTTAACCATCCAGTCATTGGCTAATAGATATGAATATATTGAGCGCAATGAGATTCGCGCGACTTCACCCAGAGATGTATATTTCACGGATTCAGCATCAATTTCACACAGAAGAGCAGATCTTTCCGGTTTTGACAGTCTATTAATATTAATGAGCTTCTCTTCAGGAATTAGAAGAAAGCAGGTCAAAATTGACAGCTTGTTTTGATGAGCAACTAGATAGTAACATCCCACAAAAAGTCCAAGCTCTTGTTAAAATGGTTCGATCTTACATGTACAGGAAAGTTCACACAAACACTTGATATTTTACATGTACAGGTAAGTTTACACAGACAAACTATTCTACCTGTATAGGTAAGTTGTCCACTCTTAGGCCTTTGTAAGCACTCTCTTTGATAAGTTCTGTGTACAAATCTTTATCCAACTGTAAAGCAGAAAACCCCATTGGACTCTTCATTTTCCAGAACTGATCTGTCATTGCTGAAAATTATTATTAAGTAAAGCAGCATGAACCAGTACATGTAAAACCAAGTATATATCTTATAATTTTCAAGTTGGTGATTCATTAATCCAGACACTTCATCAATATGGATGGATTAGATAGGAACAAAGATTTACGGATTAGCCTGGCTCTACTGTACAGAAATCTTTACATTAAAGGCTGTAAGAGAGGTGACCTTGACCCCACTGACCTTGATCTTGGTGGTAGTATTCAATGACCAGAGCTGCTGATGGGGTGAAGAGCGTGGCCTTGTCTCTCTCGTCACAGAACAGGTAGGGGTGGTTCCACTCCGGCTGTACATCAGGTCTCCCGGGCAGGCTTATCTACATCACACATACAACACATTTATTCTACAGGTATTCCAGATATTAAATCATCGACTATTTTGTGCATAAATTTTTATAAATGGATGACTATCTACTAGTGCTATTTGGGAGAAGTTGATACAGTGTTAGCTTTAGCTGCACAGGTTTGTCCAAGATTAAACAGTCTAAGTGTACGAATACTTGATTATCACCTGAGGATATCCATGTTTGGTGCCGGGAGGGACGCTGAAGGAAGCAGGGTGGGGGGACGGAAAAGAGACACTGGTCATTGTGACTCCAGCAGCCCTGGGGTGGGAGACCAAGTAGTTACTCCTGTAAATAGGATTAAAGCAATGTAATGTACATAACCAAACTAATCTGGTACATCAATACAAGAAATCTGTCAGCATGCCTTACTTGTAGTTATAGAAGTCGGGGACGATCCTGGCAACAGCTATAAGGGGGCCCATGGAAGTCTGTAGTGGTTTCTGTACAGCTCGCAGTAAAACCTGTCAAAATACAAGAAACGGTGTTAAGTATCACTGTGAACTTCTAAAGGAATGCTACCCTGAAGTCCTCATATCCCTGTTGTTACCTCCAGTCCCAGGTATTGAGGCGAGGAAGCATCTTTAGGCAGCTGGGGCAACTTCCTTGTTATTGTGGCAAATACACGAACTCCATTGGGAACGCCCTTCTTAGGCTGCAATATAAAACAATCCAATTCACTGGAGACATGTTATACCAGCAAGGATTCTGGTCCTGGATCTAAAATCAGGACTTCTACTCTATGGTCTGAGACAGATCTACTTGCCTTGACCAGCTCTAGGTGGTACTGGTGGAATGGTTGTAGTGAGTTGATCGGTATCTGGTAGTCCACCAGCTCCTGTTTGGAGGGGCCATCAGCCACAGAAACCACTAAAACTGAAAATATTATAACATAAATATAGTCAAAATAAATATAGCCACTATTCACAGACATTACCAAGACTTTTTACAACCAAATATAGCTAGGTCAACATCATCTTTGCAGGGACCATCGGCCACAGACACCACCAAGACTGGATAAATGTACTTGCATCAAAGTAATATCATTTTTGGAGAGGCTGGGCCATCAACCATGACTGAAGTAACAAAGCCTCTTGTAACAATGTTAGGTCAATATCATGCAAATAATAATGTAATATATGTTTCATGACTGAGTAGAAAATCAGACAAACAAACGGACCAGTTACAGTACATACACTAAGATAAAATTGTTTAGAAGTTATGTCAACCAGTAAATAAATCTACAATTACTGTAAACGTGGAAATTTTGACGATGTGTTAATTTTGACTATGTTGGCGATTTTTATTTTCTCGTCAAAATTTCCACTCGCCAAACTTCACATCATATATATAGCGTATTAATACCAGAATTTTTTATCGGCATTATCCCGTTAGGACTAGATATATACAAAGTTAATGATTCATTTATGTAAATAGCTATAAAAACACGTAATTAGCATTGAAAAAACCCATAAAATCTAAACAAGCATGTTTTAAATGCAATTATCACTTAATCGTCACAACATTCTATAATAACTTTGCATGCGTAATTATCATGCCGTGTTTGACCTACTTTATTACCTCAGGCAATATCGAATAAAAACAAAATACAAAGAACAATTTTATTCCATCAAATCTGTACAGACTTTTTTTTCAATCAAAGTAAAGTTTTATTAATACCAACGCTTGTAAAAGAGTTCGCAAGAAAGATAACTCTAACCCTGGTATTATAAGAAATCAAAGATAGATAACTCTTACTCTTATTCAAAAATTCGTCAAAATTAAAACTCGCCAATTGTCTCTTACTAAAATATCGTCAAATTTTGAACTCGTCAATATAACCACGTTTACAGTACTAGAAAGTCAGTATCATATCTAGATTTAATGTATACTTGTGTAAGAAAATTTTGACACTAGAATATGCCAGGTACCCCACAGAAACCACAGGAGCAGAACAATAGATGGAGAGTCTGTACCCCACAGAAACCACAGGAGCAGAACAATAGATGGAGAGTCTGTACCCCATAGAAACCACAGGAGCAGAACAATAGATGGAGAGTCTGTACCCCACAAAAACCACATGAGCAGGACAATAGTCTGGATGGAGAGTCTGTACCCCACAGAAACCACAGGAGCAGGACAATAGATGGAGAGTCTGTACCCCACAGAAACCACAGGAGCAGGACAATAGATGGAGAGTCTGTACCCCATAGAAACCACAGGACCAGGACAATAGATGGAGAGTCTGTACCCCACAAAAACCACAGGAGCAGGACAATAGTCTGGATGGAGAGTCTGTACCCCACAGAAACCACAGGAGCAGGACAGTAGATGGAGAGTCTGTACCCCACAGAAACCACAGGAGCAGGACAATAGATGGAGAGTCTGTACCCCATAGAAACCACAGGAGCAGGACAGTAGATGGAGAGTCTGTACCCCACAGAAACCACAGGAGCAGGACAATAGATGGAGAGTCTGTACCCCACAGAAACCACAGGAGCAGGACAATAGATGGAGAGTCTGTACCCCATAGAAACCACAGGACCAGGACAATAGATGGAGAGTCTGTACCCCACAAAAACCACAGGAGCAGGACAATAGTCTGGATGGAGAGTCTGTACCCCACAGAAACCACAGGAGCAGGACAGTAGATGGAGAGTCTGTACCCCACAGAAACCACAGGAGCAGGACAATAGATGGAGAGTCTGTACCCCATAGAAACCACAGGAGCAGGACAGTAGATGGAGAGTCTGTACCCCACAGAAACCACAGGAGCAGGACAATAGATGGAGAGTCTGTACCCCACAGAAACCACAGGAGCAGGACAATAGATGGAGAGTCTGTACCCCATAGAAACCACAGGAGCAGGACAATAGATGGAGAGTCTGTACCCCACAAAAACCACAGGAGCAGGACAATAGTCTGGATGGAGAGTCTGTACCCCACAGAAACCACAGGAGCAGGACAGTAGATGGAGAGTCTGTACCCCACAGAAACCACAGGAGCAGGACAATAGATGGAGAGTCTGTACCCCATAGAAACCACAGGAGCAGGACAGTAGATGGAGAGTCTGTACCCCACAGAAACCACAGGAGCAGGACAATAGATGGAGAGTCTGTACCCCATAGAAACCACAGGAGCAGGAAGGACAATAGTCTGGATGGAGAGTCTGTACCCCACAGAAACCACAGGAGCAGGACAATAGGCTGGATGGAAAGTCTGTACCCCACACAAACCACAGGAGATGAACAAAAGTCTGGATGGAGAGTCTGTATCCCACAGAAACCACAGGAGATGAACAAAAGTCTGGATGGAGAGTGTGTACCCCACAGAAACCACAGGAGCAGGACAATAGATGATGAGTCTGTACCCCATAGAAACCACAGGAGCAGGACAATGGATGGAGAGTCTGTACCCCACAAAAACCACAGGAGCAGGACAATAGTCTGGATGGAGAGTCTGTACCCCACAGAAACCACAGGAGCAGGACAGTAGATGGAGAGTCTGTACCCCACAGAAACCACAGGAGCAGGACAATAGATGGAGAGTCTGTACCCCATAGTAACCACAGGAGCAGGACAGTAGATGGAGAGTCTGTACCCCACAGAAACCACAGGAGCAGGACAATAGATGGAGAGTCTGTACCCCATAGAAACCACAGGAGCAGGACGGACAATAGTCTGGATGGAGAGTCTGTACCCCACAGAAACCACAGGAGCAGGACAATAGGCTGGATGGAAAGTCTGTACCCCACACAAACTACAGGAGATGAACAAAAGTCTGGATGGAGAGTCTGTACCCCACAGAAACCACAGGAGATGAACAAAAGTCTGGATGGAGAGTGTGTACCCCACAGAAACCACAGGAGCAGGACAATAGATGGAGAGTCTGTACCCCACAGAAACCACAAGAGGAGAGAAATAGTCTGGATGGAGAGTCTGTACCCCACACAAACCACAGGAGATGAACAAAAGTCTGGATGGAGAGTCTGTACCCAACACAAACCACAGGAGATGAACAAAAGTCTGGATGGAGAGTCTGTACCCCACAGAAACCACAGGAGCAGAACAATAGTCTGGATTGAGAGTGTGTACCCCACAGAAACCACAGGAGATGAACAAAAGTCTGGATGGAGAGTGTGTACCCCATAGAAACCACAGGAGCAGGACAATAGATGGAGAGTCTGTACCCCACAGAAACCACAAGAGGAGAGAAATAGTCTGGATGGAGAGTCTGTACCCCACACAAACCACAGGAGATGAACAAAAGTCTGGATGGAGAGTCTGTACCCAACACAAACCACAGGAGATGAACAAAAGTCTGGATGGAGAGTATGTACCCCACAGAAACCACAGGAGCAGAACAATAGTCTGGATTGAGAGTGTGTCTTCCTTTTTAGAACCACGGTAATGGTGTTATTGGTGTACAGTAAGAAATGAGATGATTATTTGTGATTCAATTACTTTACTCCTTCACTTAATGTGTTTGAATAAAGAGATTGACTGCCTTAAATATTTCATTTTCATAAAGTTTGAATAAACATTAATTCATGACATAATGCATATATCCCTAGATTAGTGCATGGAATCCATAAGTTTTGGTATTTGTGCATGATTTAAATGTCCAGCAGTCAATATCAATACCTACATACACTTTTCTGATGACATGAAGATAAGATTAGGAGACAAAACAAACAAAGGGATTCCAATTCTTTGACTGTTGTGTCATTTTCAACTTAGAGATACCAGTATGCTGACCCTCAGGAAGTCTACCACATAATGTGTATCTCTCATCGGCTTCACAGTAAATATCAAGGTACCTGTTGGAAAAATTGACTTTTTCACCTAAAGAGAGGAAGGAAGCTTGTACAAATAGAGATTTCTCCCTTAGAAAATTTGTGTTCATTTGTTTGTTTTTAATTTGAAAAATCTGTTTAAATACTTACAAATAAACAATTTCCCAACATTTATAAATTCTGTAAAACTGTAAATCAACTTCTATTTTTTTGTGCAAGAATATTTCACCATTAAGTTCAAGTGAATCTGGTAGTACATTTATTGAATATTTCTTGCTATCAACAAGTCTATATATTTATGTCATATGGTTTACAATTTTGTGTTGTTGTTAGACGTTATATATCAATAGTCAGGTGCAAATTCTAGTTGTGGTAATAAGAGTTATCATACAATACATACACTCGTCACCGGCCTTTGAGGCGTCCATGGAGGTAGAGATCATCTCCTCCCAAGATGGGGAGCTGGTCGGCCTCAGGGACGTGTGGGTCACCGACCCTTTCTGGTTGGTGTCAGATTTCTTCTTCCTAAACAGACAGATATTTTTATAAAACATGAAGCACCATGCAGAAAAAGGATTTCTAATGATTTGTGACAGAATATGGAAAATTTGTAATAATTTTAATGTAAATGAAATAATACATGAGCAAATTATTCATATACTGCATTCAGCTGTATAAATGTGAAATTAAAAGCCTAAAAATTGTTACAGATTTCTTACTGATGAAACAAATGGATTTTGTAACATTTAGCAAAGCCTGTTTATATACATGTTAACCCTCTCCATAATATTGTTTCTAATTCTAAACATTTGATGACAACAAAACTTACACAATGACATAAGCCTGTGGAGTGGTCCCCGAGTCGGTGTTGGGGAGGCTGGACGCTCCGTGGAGGATCACATCCACCTGCTCCGTCCCTCCCCCAGACACGTGTCGGTAGGTCGACTGGACAGCGTATGTGTGTCTGTCCTTGTCCATCAGGGGATCTTCCTTCACCTATTTATAGACATCACATGATATTTGATCAACTGTTCATTTATTAGCTGTAGATAATTTATCAACTCTTTACAAAATAAAGACCATGATGCTTCTTTCATATGGGCTTACTTTAAAAAAATGAATTGACGGTGATTGTAACCAAACGATATTGGCACTTACTAATTTTCCATCAGACAGTGGAGGGAAGGATGGAGAGGAAGGGAGCATAATGGAGATGTTATCTCCACCCCAAGAGCTGGTGGGTGAGGGGGGTGGTTTAGGTCTTGGTGCTGGTCTGCTGGAGGGTGGAGGACTGGGTTGGGGGGTGGGGGTTGGTTTCTTTATTGTTTTCTTTGGTGGTGTCTTCAGTGGTGACTTTGGTTTGGGAACAACCACCTCTCTTAGCGCATATATACTGCGAATTCTCCCACAATGCATCTGTACACTGTCTGTGCTCACTGTCCTGAGGAGAGACAGGACATCTGTGTAATTGTAGAAATCTTCCCCCGGCTCGACGTCGGCCTTTATCCTGGGGGCGTTGGGCCTGGGATAAATGGCAAACTTCCCCTCCCCCACTTTCCTCCCCATACCGCCATCACTGGGCAGACTGAAGGCCTCAACCAACAGGTAAACATCGTGGTTCTTGTCATTCTTACAAAATCCTACAAATACAGTTGTTCACAATGCATCCATAAGTTTTGATAACCTATAAATCTATGTCTTCATACCTTTTTTTTCTTTACTGTTAAAAATCATAATGTAAAGGATAAATATAATAATATCAAACACATAGAAACTCTAGGACAGGAATCTTTGCCATTGAGGACTTACCGATAGGGAGCCTAAAGCTGAACCGTTTGTCCTGGAATCTGGACAACACCGCTGACTCTGGCTGTGTCACTACGTCAGTCTCAGCCTCGTTCTCATTTCTGTACGTGGTCTCCATCCCGTGTTTGACCTGAATTCCTGTAAAGTCGCTAGTGTGGAGACTGTGAATTGAGAGGCGCAGAAAGTATCGCCCCTCGTGATTAAACTGGGCATCCTGAATGTCTACATCAAACTCCAAAGCTTTGTCATCTACTTTCGGCAGATGTGAACTCATCGACTCCATTTTGCTTCTTTCTATTATACACTTATATATGAAACAACAAATGACAAATTTATCTTTATGAAAATATGACAGTTTAAGATAAGGTCAGGTATGTAAAACAGGTATCAGGTAGGAAAAAATATTTAAACCATAAATAAATCGCTATAGATATAAATGATTACTTTGATGTAAGGCCCTCTCTTGAATGACCATGAGGAGTCAAATGAATAAACATTTACCTGTACATATATATACACATTAATATTCCAAACGCATCCAAATTTTTTGTAAATCCAATTTCAATATTCCAGAAATCACTATGCACTCAGTGGTGAATAGATTCCTAGCCCTGTACATCACCCCCTTAATATTGTTCCCTTTAATCATTCAATAAATGCTTTCTTTACATCACCCTGTGATTTGCTGAACAACAAAAGAAATGCACACACAATCTCTCAAGCATTCTTGTCGTCAAATTTCTATATTAAAGCCATATTGATATCTTTAAACTGCCCAAATAACAATTACACTACCGTGTGTCTCGTAAATAATAACATAGATCAATATCGGAGACTAGGGGTACCTGATTTCTCTGTAGATAGGTAGAACTTTATCTCGGTAGAATTTTTCAATCCATGTATCTTCAAAATCCTGGATGAAAAGAACAAAATAATTTGAATGTTGAATTAACATGACTGTGTGAAGTTTTGAAATAAAGTATGACAAAATTTTCTGGATTTAGAGTACCGGGTACATCATAATTAGTGAAAAAAAATTAAGTATAAATATTACTAATGATAAAGCTGTAATTGAAGTAACTTCTCGATCAGTACATCACCTTATTGATTGAAGATTTTTCACCCCCTTTCACTAGTTAAACAAAATTTCCATCAATTTTTAATTCACTATTGAGAATTTCTTTGCTGGAAAGCTACCAGACATTTGAATTCAATGATTTGCATATCACTGATTTTTACTGTGCTAAAAACCCAAATGTATTGTATAAAGTAAAATCTGAACTCAATGAAGTATGGACATTTTCATCGTGTGTCAATCGCTTTGTAAATTTAGTGTATAAAAGATCTATTGAAAGATATATAATGGTATCCTATCATGCATTCAAATTGAAAAGTTTAAATCTTTTGACTTGTGAAAAATCAGGTAATGTACGGTAAACATCTATAAACATTTGTAGAACAACTGACAGTGGGAAGTTCTCTATATTGAGAAGCGCTAGCAGTGCCATTTAAAAACTACGGATGAAAGCATTGCCCTCTGCTCACAGCATCATGGCCGATATTAAAGGTAATCATACCTGTACATTCAGGTAGAAGTACAGGTGAAGATTTGTAATAACACCTACCTGTAGATTTAAAAGGATTAACTTGGAAACAGCAACTGTTTTCATCAGCAATAAGATTTAAATAAATCAGAAAAATAACAATTACAGAATTATAGACACCCACCACTAAGCTGAAATGGGCACGCTACAACGACACTATTCTCCTCTTTCCTGATTATTTGGTCTAAAATATTCATGTCTCTCTATTTTATTATGATTTTACTATATTGCTGCATACTATACATAAATATTTCTCATTCAGATTTGAACATATTTAAGGGTCCTCTACTTTTTTGGAAAAGTTCTGCTTACAAGCCAGAACTTTTTAATTATTTCAAGATATAGGGAAGTATATAAAAACACATGTTCAACTTAAAAATTACAGAAAAAAATTCTATTTTGGAGGAATAAAAATCTTTTAAAATTTTACTGCTGTAGTAGTTGGGGCTATATGGACCATGGACATTGGCCTGGGTAGCTCTGTGGTAGAGCTCCTGACTAGAGTTGCATGGGTCCCAGTTTGATTTCTGGTACAGCCAATTTATATGTATATGCTCATTCCTTCTTTCCTTCTACAGATGGTTCCGTAGCCTTCCTTGTTCAGGTGTGACGGTTGTATAAAAAAAAGAAATTTTAAAAAATGTGACGGTCAGATTAGTTCGAATACCGCTGCTCAGGTAGCTCAGATGGTAGAGCACCTGACTAGAGATTCAGGGGGCCCGGGTTCAAATCCCGGTCTGGTCCGCCATTATTTCTCCCATCCTGTTACATTTTGTGCTGTGACCAACCCCTGGAACTGACAGGTGAACTCCTGCCAGGGGAAGAGCCTGGGGTGATCTTCGAAGGCAAAGATCATTGAAGGGGGGAGGAATGTGACGGTCAGACCGGTTTGAATACCGGCACCAGATAGCTCAGTTGGTAGAGCACCTGACTAGAGATTCAGGGGGCCCGGGTTCAAATCCCGGTCTGGTCCGTCATTATTCCTCCCTTCCCGTTACACAGGCAATAAAATTATGATTATTAGTCCTGACAAGGTGAACTTGTGTTGTGTCTTCGGGGTTGAAGACTATTTATAAGGAGGGAGGAATGTAGTAGTTGGGGCTACATGGATCGTGGATAGCTGCCTGGGTAGCTCAGTGGTAAAGCTCCTGACTAGAGTTGCATAAGTCCCCAGTTCAAATTCTGGTCCAGTCATGTTTTCAATGTATTTATATGCTCATTCCCCCTTTCCTACTACACCGCTATTGTCCCTGCAGCATTCAAACGCAACATCTGGGGTCACTCTAGAGCAAATCTACACCCAATCGCGGTACAGATATATAGACACAAACGTTCGGCGATACACAATGTTTTATAGCCTAATGCGTTTAAATTGTCATGTTGTGACGTAGAAGTCACGGGGTGTCGAGAATCATTAAACCAGTGATATTTCAATCAAGCCTTTATCATATGACGTAATATGATATTGTGCAAATGATTCGGTGGAGACAATAAGTAAAAGAAATTGACATATTTACCATGATTGTTTTTTTCCATCCTCTCATGTGTGTCCATATGACTCATCGGGGGAACAGGACACATATCACGTGACTATCATTGCAATGATGCTTTGATGTGCTAACTCTATTATGACGTCATAATTGATTTGATTGTATATTGCTATGATGTCATTTATTCATTATGACGTCATACAGGATTAAATAGATCTTTTTCCCGTACTAAACAGCTCTAAAGTATATGAGCTGGTGGAAATATTAGAAATGTAAATGTACAAAATCATAAGCGGTTAATATAAACAGATAAATATTCTGAAAATGCTCTAAATAATGCATTACTTTTTTATGGTTCCAAACAGAATTTGTCACAAAAGGTCATTCATGTAATTCAAGAATAAGGGGTAGGGGTGATTCCTATTGTAGTATCTCTCTTTTAAAATGCCAAGACAGTTGCCATGAAAATTGTATTAGTTATAAAGCACATGCTAAGGTTAATATATGAAATTTTTAAAAAAAATCATTGACAATTTTTTTAATGTACCATTACATTTTGTTCAAATTAAGAATCAAAACCTTCAAAATTTGAAGAGCTGATTTTAGCAATATATTGATAAAATTATGACATTGCTATGTAGATAAGCCAATGTTGTAAACAATTTTGAAATTTGTTTTCGTTCTTAAAATTAATGAATATCATTTGCAAATAAATTCCATCAAATAAAATAATTATTGCAGAAAATTGAAATTGTTAAAAAAAAATTCATACTGCCAGAAAAGGGGGATAACTCCTATCAAAATATCTCCTTTGCAAGGTAAGAAAGTAGTCATAAAAATGATATATGTTGCAGTGGACATCATAATGTAAATTTGTTTTTAAAAAAGCCAAACAATTCATTGACAAAAATTTTTACTCTGCAACCCCCTGTTCTCCCTTAGAACCAAGGACAAAAAAATTTGCATGTAATATTGATAAATTCAAGATAGTTACAAGAGATGTCTTTTTAAGATTATACTCTGTCCCAAGATATATCCCCCATTCACATTTTGCTTAATTGCTTGATATTCAGCGCGCATTATTCAATTTGTATGCACACACCGCTGCAGTTATGAGACTATATCTTTCAAAAAATAATGATTCAATGCTTAAATATTTACATTCCACATATTTTTTCTTGTAAAGTGTGTTGAAAGCTACGGCAGTTAATTAAAACACAGTAATGCACACAGGGTACTCAAAGGTTAAAATGACGAACTTTATTATGACGTCACAAACGTACAACGCTGTAAAATGCAACGTCACAAGCGAAAATCAAAGTTCACGCTTGTGGCTGTTACTGTGGCTCTTCCATTAATATAAATTTACCCTTAGGATAAAATAGGAATTTTAAGGTATAAATCACATTTGCAGACAAGGCATGAAGTTAATAAAAAGTAAATATAAGCATTAAATCATGATTTTTTGAAGTATACAGTCTCATAACTGCAGCGGTGTTTGCATACACATTTTCGTGACGCGCTAACTCAATTTGTATGCACACACCGCTGCAGTTATGAGAATGTATACTTCAAAAAATCATGAATCAATGCTATAATAATCCTATAGAATTGCAAAAACGTTAAATCCTGTGTGAAATTTTAAGTGACGTCACAACGATTACCGCACGCGATTCTCATTTGCATTATTGTATAAAGCGTGATAACACGATTACGCAGGCAAGTAGGAATGAATTCAATATTTATTTGTTTTATACGATATAAAAATTTGGGGCAGTTTAAGCGTAAATTGTTTCAAACCATTTCATATCGTATAAAACTATTGAATTCAATGCTTAATCTATTTTTTTCTCTTTATTGTAGATAAAAACGGTCATTTGACCTTTAAGGTCAAGATCTAGTACTTAAGGTTTATGAAATTCAAGATATAAATTTAAATAATGATGCTTAATAAAAATATCTTTGTTTCATAGGGTGTACCGGGGCTTAAATCTTTGGTAGACACAATGAAAAATCACGTTTTAATCAACCATTTTCTATGAAATATGAAGGATAAAAGTAACAAATCCCGAAGTTTTGTCCATTTTTGACTAATGAAATATATCTAGAATGCCTACAATCTCTCCAAAAACGGCATTAAACAAGCTCTTGACCCTCTTTAAAATGATGCCAAATTATATATAGGTACCGGGATTACTTTTATCGTGATTAAATATAGAATGTCAAAACATTGTGTTATTTTCTACGTAATTCTTTTAAAGCCGTAAAATACAGGAAAAAAATTGTTCTAGTACCAAAAAGACAGTCTGGAATCATTTACTAAATATTGACCTTAATTAAAATGACGTAAAAATGTACAAAATTCAAACGTAATGTCAGGCGTATTGATACGTTTTTGACGTAAGTCTTACTGTGACGTAGGCACCATGTTTTATACGATCATAAAATACTTTTTTGCCAATCAGATAGCGCGTTACAATCAGAATTAACGAGGTTGAGTACAGAACGAGTACGCACGCTTTCGCGCAGCGTTTCATTTGTATTGTGATGTCATACTTTTGCTTTGTTGACGCCATGGCGTAATATTTACATTCCACGTATATTTTGCATGAACACCTACTGCAGATATAGCACCATAACACAGAAAGGGTACTTAAAGGTTAATTGACGTGTTTTAATTCTGACGTCACAAACGTCGTACGCTGATAAATACAACGTCACAAGCAAAAATCAAAGATCACGCTTGTGGCTGTCACAATCGCTCTTCCATTAATTTAAACTTACCCATAGGATAGCACAGTAATTTTGAGGTATAATTCGTATTTGCGTACAAGGCAAGAATGTAAAAATAATGTAAATATAAGCATTTAATCCTTATTTTTTGAAAGATGTAGTCTCAGAACTGCAACAGTGTGTGCAAACAAATTTTCATAACGCGCTAACGCGCTTTATTCAATTTGTATGCACACACCGTTGCAGTTATGAGACTATATCTTTCAAAAAATAAGGATTCAATACTTAAATAGTTTCAACTGCAGATATTCAGCAGAATTTGTTGAAAATAGCTCGATTGATGCGTAAAATTGATATTATATTGTGGAATAAACATAAATGTCTCGAAGTATAAGCTATATTTGGGCTCGGTTCGAAAACGTGAAGAGGGTTCAGCAAGCCTAGCCCTCTGTCACGTTTTCTTTACCCGCCTAAATATAGCTTAATTTCTATATTTCAAGACAGTAACCATGTATTTTATATTAATGACCCTTAATATGCGATGTTATATATTTATTTATTACTTAAATGTGTCTGAATGTTTTAATAATACTATAAAGATCACCATTTCCGTCTTTGTCAAATAAAAAAAATAGCCATTATCTGGCAAACTGGGAAATTGAGCATACAAAAAACAACTTTCATAAGACCCCTGGATCAAACCAGGAGGTAAAAGGTTTTTTTTTATTTGACCATTTGATGTCTTTAAGCAATAACTTTAATATGTAGAACAGAAAAAGAAATCCCTAGGGCAGAAGTTTAAAAAAAAAATGTAAAAAACGTGCAAAATTGATACATTTCAGGCAAAATCCCATAGGGTCCCATGTTAAAGATTAACAAACTTTTAGATGGCCCCTTGAACAAACGGTGTGGTAAATGTCTGATTTTTTCCCCTTAAAATAATAATTATATCAGTAGAAATTCATGTTAAAAATTTCATTAAAAAATCTAGGGCAGAAAAAATTAGACCCGGTCTCGTTAATTATACGTTTTTTTAAGGGGGGGGGGGGGGGCTCATCCAAAAAATCTTGACAAGCACAAAAAGGGGGAAAATCCTAAAAATCCTATTTTCCGGGGGGGGGGGGGATATCTTTGACTTCAATTTCACTGTTTATTTCCTTATTTTCAATTCAATTTTTTCCATGGATATCTTGGGACAGACTATAGAATATCGATGTACATGTTATCCGTAGAAAAAACAAAAGTAACATAACATGATTTGAAAAAATCATTTTCCGCAAGAAATGTAAATAAGAATTCATATTTCTACCTCTTCAATATTTTTCATGAAAATATAAAGGTCATTCTTCGATTGACAATTTTTTTTTCACAAATGATTATGAATATTGCTTATATTATTAATAAAACAATTATATTACTTTCAATATTATTGACTCCTTTATTTATCACACAATCTCCTCTTAGATAGTTCTAATGTTAATTATTCATTTTGTATGAATGTGGGTTTTTTCGGTTTTTTTCATTACGGAATAGTTATGCAACACCTGCACAGGTTTCTGAACACACTCGTGTAGACCTGATTTGTTGCCGATGCAAATGTAGAATGTAATGTCGCGACAAAATTTAGTTCAACAAGCTTTTGAACGTTTTCAAATAATAAAGCTATATAAAATGATGCTAAGTATTATTTTCTACGCAAGCGCAGCGTTATTTCCCGCCAAATGTCGACGAGAGTAGATGCCTAACTGTTAATCAATGAACGTGTGTTTGCTATGGATATGATAAACTATATACTGTGATTTCTTAATATGTTCTGTGTTGTTAACTTATTTTGGGGGTCATTGTTCTACTTTGAAAAAAGACACCGTTCATCGGGGGTCATTATTCTTCTCTACACCGAACCCCAATACTATAAAATATATCGGTGACTTTTGTCCTCTTTACGCAATAGTTACATCAACAATACACGGTCCTGTAAATGCCCTTTAATAATTTTTTTCATTTGTTATTTGTAGAAAAATTATCATGTCCGTCTTCTCCTAAAATGAGCTCTATCAAAGGGGTAATTCACCCATTCACCTTACCTATCAACAGCGTGTGAACATTATCATACAAACTGGGCTTTTTCGTCTATTTTGCTTTCATCTTGTTTCCTATCAAACGCCCACAGGGGCCTAACTCTGTGTTTTAATAAAATTTCTTCAGTTCCCCCGTAATATTATTTGAGAAGTAAATGTAGGCTATTCCTGTGAGTGTCCACTTCTCAAAAGAGAATAGTTCCCCAGTTGTCGGCAAAATTATAGCCGTTTCGGGTTACTTCTACATGCTTTTATATTGTCAACCAACGAGTCACAGTCCAAGTTTTTTAAATGCACTCCATGCGATAATTTTCCATTTGCACTGTACTCTTTGACAATCCATATTGAAATGATTACCATTTAATTTTTTTTGTAAATAATTAATTCAAGCGCTGCCGCTAGGAAACTCAAGATAAGAGGCGCGCTCGTAATCAAAGACACCGAACCAGTCTTATAGTCTTCTTTTTCTGAGCATGCATGCTCATTCACGGAGATGCGAGACTACAATAAAATTTGTCTACGCATGTTCTTTATAAATATCGGACCCAATGCTATAAATATCGATGATAAAAGGCTATAAATATCGATGATAAAGGTCACTATTGTCAGCACCTACATAGGGCCCCTGTTACACCTCTATACGGGCCCCAATAGTTACGTCATCATCAAAACACGTATCAAAATTTAAGTTATATTTTCAAGGATACGGATCTATTTTCACCGTTTTCCTGCATAAAAAGGTTGGTGGAATATTTACAGAGAGGAGCTATTGCAATTTTCCATTTATATAATATAGTTTTTTTCATACTGTTTTTTATTCAAAATCATTAAACGAGCTGGAGTACCCGTAGCTACAGGTCTGCAGCTCCTGGTCTGAAAAATTTGGAGGTCGTCCATCCGAAATAATTACTGACCGGAAGATACATACCTGCAGCTAGCGTACATGTAGTAAAGATAATGATATATTTTTACAAAAAATATTTATACAGGGTGATGATATTTTACCAGTATTCACTTTATATGCACTTTACATAGGCGTCGGAACCAGGGTTAATAACGGGGGGGGGGGGGGGGGCGTAACCATATCTAACAAAAACTTTATCGTTGGCGGTATATATATACTGGTGTAGGAAAATATTTAAAACGCTCACTTTAGCTTATATAAAGGAATCTACGGGGTTTTTGCAATATACCCGGATAATATTGATGAAAAAATTGGCGAGGAATTACGAGTGACTTCCGAAAGGAGAAAAGATTTATTATCCGATTTTAAGTCTCTGTAAGAAATTCTGTTCCTGTGATTTTTTGCGAGTGAAAAACCATAACCATTTTGTTTCAATATATATTGGATGATATATATATATGAACGTGGCCTTAAAGGGACTTGGACACGATTTGAGATCATAAATTTTATTTTTATTTTTTATGTATAAAATGGTTAACTGGTGCATTATAAATGATTGACCAAAATATTGAATGTTAAAGTCAAGTTACGAGCGAGATACAGAGGTAAGAATTTGTTGTTATGTAAACAAAGCTCGAGTCTTATAGTTGTTTACAAAAAATGTTATGTAGAAAATTACAATTTCTTAGACAAAATGACATGTAAAAAACAATTTTGACTAATTCAATATCTTCATTAATTCTATCATCAACAAAAGAAAGATACATTTGATTGAAACTTACACCAATACAACACATATGTAAAAAATGACAATATTGAGCTTTGTTTACAAAACAAAGAATTAAGAACTCTGTATCTTGCTTATAATTTGATATTTGACTTTCAAATTTTGACATAGCATTTTAAACTTCTATATTTATCTGTATAAACATTGAAAATGGAAAAATAAAATTTGAAAATTTTAAGTCAAATCGTGTCCAAGTCCCATTAAATTCTTTGTGTTGCAGCTGATTGGAGAATGATTACAATGTTTGGGTTTTTTTAAACCAGTGAGTGGGTATTTAGAACGTCATATGTCTAAATTTTGTTCTTTATTTCAAATCCCACTGATATTTTTATCCCTGTCCCAAATGTGAAGTTCAGATAAAAGAAAAAAAATTAGGGAGGGTAACCCCCCCCCCTCCCCCTAATTTGACTTCCCCGTTTGATAACACAATGTATAAAGTTCACTACCAATCGCTAGTGTAAACGCTAGTGTATGCATATTTATTTGCATTTTATTTATACCAAAGTTGTCATTTTCAAAGTATCTCTCTCTACGCTTTCCGCCATAGTGAAAATTAGTCAAACCGCTTTCCTGGGCACCCCTTTCTGGAAAAAAAATATTTCGATCAAAACAAAAATCGCATCAAATTTTTCCATTTCATTTAATGACTTTTTAACCGAAAAGGTCCGATTCACTATTGCAAATTCACAAAAATGAGCTAAACATAGTTTCACAGTTGATAAACTAGGTTTATCGACTGTTAACTATAGTTTACTAATCGTAAACGATAGTTACCGACGTTAATCTATATATCACATCTGTAAACTATAGTTAACGCGATAATCTGTTTCACATCTGTAAACTATAGTTAACACTGAAAACAATCATTCGCGGTTGTTAAACATAGTTTATCTGATAAATAGGGTTTTATGATGAGTAAACTATGGTTTACAAATCTAAAGCACGCCAAATTCACATAAATTAGCAAAACATAGTTTCACAGTCGATAAACTAGGTTTATCGGCTGTTAACTATAGTTTACGGATCCTAAACTATAGTTACCGACGTTGATCTATATTTCACGTCTGTTAACTATAGTTTACGGATCCTAAATTATAGATACCGACGTTAATCTTTATTTCACATCTGTAAACTATAGTTTCCGCATGCAAATCTATGTTTTTCTGTCAGGAAATACACGTTAACAATAGATTTTGCTGATAAATATAGATTTACATTCGTAAACTATTGTTTAGAGTTGATAAATATAGTTTCACGATTGTGAAACTATATTTATCAGATAACTATAGTTTACATTCGTGAAATATAGTTTCACAGATGTAAACTATAGTTAACGAATCGTTAACTATAGTTTAGGATCCGTAAACTATAGTTAACAGCTGATAAACTTAGTTTATCGACTGTGAAACTATGTTTAGCTCAGTTTAGTGAATTTGGCGTGCCATAATTCACTACATATGAATATCTACCAACGACGCATGATGAAACCGTCCTACACGTGAATTACTCAAATTAGTCAAACCGCGTTCTTGGTTACCCCGTTCTGGAAAGTTCTATTCCATTCTTTCGATATATATAAAAATATGCTTAAATGGTGAGCATTCATTTCAGTTTCTGCGATGATTTTTAGTGTTAAAAATCGTCAGAATCCATGGGCTTCCGGGGCCTTCGCCCCCCGGGCCCCCACCAGGCTTCGCCCTGGACCCACTGGGGGCCTCATGGCGGCCCCCACACCCCCTGCCATTTTAAGCATGCACTTCGTTTCTGGTCTAGCTACGCCACTGATTTTTATTAAAAATCGTCAAAATGTGATGCATAAATGTCTTAGGACACACTAAAAAGACACATTTTTACAAGAGGGCAGAAATTTGCAAAACTAATCCACATCCACCCTCACAACGTCAGGGGCATTGAGTTCATTCGTGGTTGTGGTCCCGATGTTCCATTTCCACGAGTGGACTTAGGACTCCGACAGTGTGAGGAAGGGAAAAATCTGTCTCCACCGTTACTGACTGTACCTAACGTTACGGTGTTCTAGTCACCATACGGTATATTTCCACTCTGTTGCAGAACAAATTGGGGCTACTACGTACTATAGCCCAAACCCCTGGGGCTACTTGGTGGTACCCATACAGCCCAAATTGGAGACCGGGTAATAATAGCTCCATAGGTCCCCTACACTGCCCTGTTATTCGTTTGATGCACACTTCAAAGATAAAGAAGATAATGGACCACTTTTAACCCCTATATCATTGTGAAATGCTTAAATATGATAAAGTTCGGGTGTGTTAATAGTCTTTTGTATATATTTCGGAGGTTTACGTCAAAACATGGCTGGCACAAAATAATCCCAAATTCATGTTTAATTTCCTTCGTTTTGGTTTGCGATTGAGGCTACTAGTAGTTTTTAATGAGAATGAAATCACAATGTAAATTGTCTAATCGGCCCTCTTTAGTAATTATACGAGGATTTTTATGATTTTGGATGCATGTTATTTTCGGAGAAGAGTAAACAGTCTCGGAGATAAATTTTTAAGCGTACGTATATAAAAATACCAATATTCATTTAAATTCAGTAGACACGAATTATCCAGGCGAGTTTTACTGCATCCGAAGTTGTCTATGCTCAGAGAAATTATTCAGGCATAAATTTTCTTGATATTAATTGAAATATGCCGGTAATAAAGTAAAATATAATTTTCTGTTCGAGTCTTAGTACATGTACGTTGATGAATTTCCTCATAGGCTGCTAGCTTCTACGGGCTTAGTGTTAGTGGCTGCTAGCTTCAGCCTGATGTTTGTACACGGTGGTCTTGCATCACTACCAAACAGTCCACACACCGTCTAGAATAGATGGTTAGCACTGATCGAATATATTGAAAAAGTACGAAAGCCCATTGAGCTCATTTTCGTGGGTAAAAAAAATATTTGTTTCGCGAAAAAACGTGAAACTTTCGCGACATAACGGCGTTAGTTTCGCGAATAAACGCGAAACTTTTGCGAATTAACGCGTAAATTTCGCGAATAAACGCGAAACCATTATATAAATATTGTCATTTCAAACAAAACCCTTATGAAGAAAAAGAATTAAAAACAAACACATTTTATATCATAAAATACTTATTATTCATTATTATTATTATTATTATAATATCCGTGTTACATTGATTTATGAAGAAAAATTATCTTTTTTACATATAGATATTAATAAATTATGTTATATATCTCAAGTAGATAATAAGTTTGAGCATCATATTACGATTTTCATTTGTTCGCCGACCCTGTGTTCGAACAGGCATTCATTTATTATCTTTTCTTATAAAATTGATATAAATTCAACCGTCGGAAACCTTTAAAATCTTGTTATTAATTTTCAAATGACATATGTGATAAATTTGGAGGACGAATTTACGTCATCTAGATTTGAACAATAGCTTAAAAATTTCAATTCCCACCTTGACTTGTCTTTCTGGTATTAAACTATACGTTAATTTATGTCGCAGCGATATAACATACACTGTATGTTATAACGATTTAAATAATGATATCCTTTAAATTCTACAATGATATTTAATAAAACGTTTAATTCGAATTAAAATTGTTATAATTTAAATATGTTGCTGTCTCATTTTCAAAAATACAGCGCCCATTAGAATGTAAAGCGCGATGCATTTTGTCCTTTGAAAATCAGTACTAAGATTTTAAAGATTTCCTACGTTTGAATTTATATTAATTTGTATAAGGTTAAATCTTATTCATTTACATTTTTATATGATATTATTTTGTTGTTTTATTTAAATTAATATATTTGTTTTCAGTACTTATTCTTCATAGGGGTTCTTCTATGAATTAAGTTTCGCGTTTATTCGGGAATGTTTCGCGTTTATTCGCGAAACTAACGCGTTATATCGCGAATGTTTCGCGTTTATTTGCGAAAGTAACGCGTTATATCGCGATAGTTACGCGTTTATGTCCGAAAGTTTCGCGTTTTTTCGCGAATTTTTTTTACCTACTAAAATGAGCTAAATGGGCTTTCGTCAAAAAGAATTAAATAACGAGTCGTCACTTCTATTTTAGAAGCCGGGTTAATTCTGAAGGTTGAATAATCGAACAAACAAAGCGAAAGGAAGAGGTTATCCTAACAAAACAGAACGGTATAAACCGTAAAGGTCTGAATCATGGAAGAAGCGATGAGCCAAGAGTGTGTTTCTAGTACGTAGTAACATTGTGTCAAACATTTACAGCATATCAATTAATGTCTTATTTTTCATTTGATTACTGATATAAATATATTTCACATCTTTTCTAATGAGAAATAAATCATATTTTCAAAATTATTGCCATGTTGCGATTAATGAGGGGTTGAATGTAAAACTGAATCAATCTCTTTTAATAAGTATTTAGGCCTAGTCGTTTGATGAATAGTAATTTATGTACAGCCCTGTGTTGAAATCTCTCTATGTACACCAAAATCTAACTATACAACTACAGAACTACTTTCTATACCAACTTATTCTTAAGTCCTATTAGAGCAAGGAGATTTGTTTACTGGGATCTTAAACAATAAGTTGATTCAAATTCAGTTTTGGGCTTTATGACAATTTAGGTACTTTCAGTTTATTTAAGTTTTAAATTTTAAATCAACTCTGATAAGAATATTTTTCTTGATAACAGACACTAATGTTCCTGATGCTAAGCCTGTGTCAGAGACAGATGCCTTCCCATTTGGAAAATCAAAAGCACAAAGGTAAAAATATTTTATTACAGGGCAATCAATTGTCATGTACTCTAGTGACCTTCATGTGGTTAGTAATCTGAATGCTCTATGGCATTTTGAATGGCTATTGATCTGCTGGTATATTTACCATAGTACTACGAAACATGTCAGTAGAGACATTGCCGTTCACAATAACACAATGTTAATTGCTTAAGACAATTAATTGTTTGAGGTATTTATAATAATCATAGAATAATTTTCTTTGAATTTTTTATTTCCAAGAAAAGAGCAGTAAGAATGGAATGTTTTCTTGAATACACGTGATTTCTTTTAGTTAATAAGCAAAGTATTTACTCATATATTTTACCTTTTGTCAACATTCTTCGATTGCTTGTTATTGACTTGTAGCTTAAAACCTTTTCATTTTTGGGAGTTGATTTTTATCAACTCTCCTTTGCACTTACTCGGGCAAAGCGAAAGTGAAACAGTGTTTGGACCTAAGCACAAATCAATACCGCTGACAACACTTAGTTCTTGAAAATAATTGATAAATTCGATGCTATGTATTCTGAAGCATTGTTTTTCAAGAAAACTTATTTATTAATACCATGAAAATATTAAGATTTTAAATTGTACAAACAGTTTAGATATTTTTTAAAGTCGTATGTATTCCTACGCTGGAGTGCAATGTAGTCACGTTCAACCAGACGCTTGGCTGTCTCCGTTAATATCCGATAAAACAGAGCCTCTCTTGCTTGTCGTAGAAAAGCGGAGACAGCCGAGCGTTTGGTTGAACAAGACAAGAGTTCAATCTTGCCTGGATCCATACAATTTCTCAGCAATATTTCGATTACTGATACTTCTTGCTATGCAAAATCACATATCGTTGATTTTGAATAAATGATAATCGATAAAATCAACTCCCGTCAGTACTTCAGTACTTTGATTAGTATCTTTCATACCTCATTAGTCTGAATCAGTTTAATCACAATGTGTAAGAATGTTTATTATTTATTTCTCTTCTTTCTGTGTCGTTATATTCAGTCTTTAACACATTTTATATTTCTGTAAAAGCACAAACTTTTAAAAAAAAATTATACTAACTACATTAAGAACTGAATTTACAGTGGTAAACCAGTTGCCACTACAATACAGACAGCGACCGAGTTCTTCTCCCACAAGTACAAGATGGACTATCCAAACAGGGGTAAAGCCATCATCATCAACAACAAGACATTTAACCCTAAGACCAAGCTGAATGAACGGACCGGCACGGACAAGGACGCCACCGCTCTTCACAACCGTCTGTCTGAGCTCGGCTTTGAAGTAGATCTCAAAAACAATCTCACAGCAGACAAAATAAAAGCTACACTACAGAGAGGTCAGCAAATCTTTATTCTCTCGATGATTAGGATTTTGTGTTTTTATTTTACAATTTTTAGACTTCATCCTGTTATTTTCTTCTCAACTCTTATACAAAAAGAATAAATTGTTGACCTACTTAAATTCGTTTAAGTATGGTGTCTAAACTTAAATCTATACATCAGAGGTCATTTTGTATATATTCAATACCATAATTTAGATTGATGTTTATTTTTACTATTTGAATATGTCGTCCTGTATTTCTTCCATTACATTATATTGTAAATTAAAAGTTGAATGCCAAATTAATGCCAATAAAGAAATAATTATTTTCTAATATGTGACTGATTGACATACGTATGATATAACAACCGAATTTACATTTTGAATCCTTCATTTATAGCCGCTGAACTGAAACACGAAGACAATGACTGTTTCGCCTGCGCCATTCTGTCCCATGGGGAGGATGGGTTTATATGGGGGATAGACAAATTGATCCCCATTAATGACCTGATGGAGCCCTTCAAAGGCAACAAATGTCTCTCTCTGGCAGGAAAACCCAAAATCTTCTTTATCCAGGTGATCACAAGTGTTGTCCATAGGTGTATTGCAAAGATGTTTGAATGAATCACTATTAATAATAGATCGTTGATCTCTTTCATTCCATCTTTGCTGACAAAGGTTGTTAAAGACCATGTTCATATAGTCTTAAGCTGACGACGGTACCAGCCTTTTAATCGGTTCTCTTGTGATGCAGGCTTGCCGTGGAACAATGTTTGATGACGGTGTGGACATGAATGTTTCAGACGCCAAAGGCTTCATGGACGTAGAGCCTCAGTTTTTTCGCCAGAAGATCCCATCAGAGGCCGACTTCCTGATTGCTTACTCTGTTGTTCCAGGTGAGGGCTTTAATAGAACACATTGGTTTCAGCATGTCATAGACACTTACCAGTTGCCTTATTTGACACTTTAAAGGATTTTAAATTGTGTGATATTTAAAGGCATGATAACATTTCCCAAGAATATGATTTTTTATAGAAATGCAGGTTTTTGCGGATTTAAAAGTCCAAATAATTTATTTATAGATCAATGCACAAAATATTTATTTCGTTTTCGTTCTCTGCTAATCACATGGATCTAACTCCACTTAAAAACTTCAATATTGTAAAATGATCGGGACAAACAAGATGAGACAAGTCTTCTGTAGATGATTGTCCCTAAGAGGTTTGGTAATAAATTAAGGTATTTAAAAGCTAATAAAGAAGACATTACTTTTTTTTTTTTAAATTGGTCCAAGTATTGTTACTTGATCCACTATTTTGAACAACTATCATAATTGCTATACCTGATAAGGTTCATTGTTGAAATTGAATCTTGCCTCAGAAATTGTCTCTTGAAACCTTTTTTAGCTGCATTTTACAAAAAGAAAATAATTAAAAAAAACTTGCTTTTGAAGGATTTTAAGTTTGTGTACGTTTATAAAATTCTTGATCTTAAATGGTTATTTCATGCTTATGTACTAATAATTCATGTTTATGGGCGTATTAACCAGAGAAATAATTCCAGTTCATACCGGTAAATTCACAAATATGTATAAAATCGTTAAAGTAAGAAACACATGACATCCCATGATTTTTGGTCAATGACTAACCTGTTAACACATGTCTGTTTCTGTTGCCTAGGTTACTACTCCTGGAGGAACTCAACCAATGGCTCCTGGTTCGTCCAGGCGCTGTCCGACGTTTTGAAGAAGCATGGCCAGACAATGGACCTCCTGACCTTGATGACACGTGTCAATCAAATCGTGGCCAACAAGTTCCAGTCCGACACCTCCCATCCAGACATGAACGAGAAGAAACAGATCCCATGTATCACCTCCATGCTGACCAAGGAAGTTTACTTCACCAGCAAATAGAGGGGGCCAGTCCAGGATAGCGAGGGGCGAGGTCTCTGATTGGTGGAACGAGCATCTTCTCTCATGGCTTAAAGGGCACCTGCTCAACTGATCATGTGATACATGTACTGCAAGAGAGTGATTGAGAAACATGTTGGTCTTTTGATGATGAGTTTTGTAACTGTAAACATTTGATAACTCTAATTCTGCATTGTAATGATGTCAATGATATTTCGAGTGTTACTGTACAATTATGTTTGCAATTTATTAGTATTATAATAATTATTAAACATTTGCAAAGGTCAATAAACAAAATACGAAGACGATTGGGCTGTCAATCATATAATTTTCATAGAAGTCATAACTAACAGATTACGTTATACAACAACATATATTTTATTGATATACGAAGTTTCATTCCGTTTGATAAAAAGGTGATTTTGTTACCCGACTCGACATTTTTTGTCTCCACAGCGCACGGTAGCGTTGAAAACATAACGTCAATATGACGCACGCACTGTTGATAGACATATCCAATCTTTATACCACCTTAGTCTTTTGTGCTCTTCACCATACAATTTAAATCGGCAATATTTTATTTGACGTCTTATTTTCAATTGTTCACATTTGTTCAGAAATCATTAGTTTGTTTCTCGAATTTTTATTTTTTTTATTTTTTACCGCATGTTTCTTAATTCGTTTACAGTAAGAAAATCCTTAAATGTCAGACGACGTTGTTTATTCTTTTGACAAAATATTTACATATATTCGGTTCTCTTTCGTTCTGTTTGATGTCCAAAATACAATCACCACAACCTCCACAAAATGTGTAAGAGTTAAACACAAATGTACAAATATTTTTTTCTTATTTTTTCCACCATTGAGCATGTTCAAGATAATATCATGACAATGCTTAATTTTAGGTTTCAATATTTTTTGGTTTTATATAATATACAAAGGGTTCGAACACAAGTTCGTACAACTTACTAGGTTCTCACCCAATTACAAGTTATTTTCAATTGTCATAAAACATGGTATATACATATATATTGAAAAAAAAATGGTAAAGAACAAAATAGTATACTTATATAAATCGGCGAGAGTTGATTATAAAGTTCTGCACAGCCGTGAACATTCTAACATTAGTTTCATGATCTAGGTTGTCATTACCCCAAAGTAAAGTACGCGAATCTAAAATACCTAAATTTTGTATTTGGAATAGTTCATTAAATAAGGCATTCCTTGCGTTAGAAAATAGTTTGCAAACAAATAAAAAATGATATACATCTTCTTTCTTTCCACATATGCAATTTGGAGAATCAACAATTTTTCTTCTGTGTAAATCATAATTTAGTAACAATTGTGTCTTAATTTTGTATGAATGATGTTGGCTACTCTTTTACCATGAAGAAAATATTTAGGTATTTTTGAATCACTGCTATTATTAGAGATGCTTCTTTGAAACTGGCGGATGGATGCTGATTTTTTAATATCCGAATTTAGTGAGTTCCATTTGCCTATAGCATCTGGAATAAATGATTTTTTATATGTATCATACTTAACTCTAGGAGGTATATAATTGTCTTCATAACGAGTACTGTATCGAGAATTATCTTTCCTATAAATGTTAGCAATATCACTAAGATATTGAGGTACAAGATTGTAATGAATTTTGTACATAATCGTTAGTTTAGCTATTTCCCTTCTTTTAGATAGAGAGTCCCAACCCGTTTCGAAATACAATGATTCCCTTGAGACCAAAATTGGAAGTCCTGTGACAATTCTTGCAGCGTGAAGCTGTACTTTTTCTAACTTTTCAATTTCTGCGGAAGAACAACCATCCCATACAACAGAAGCATATTCTAATCTTGGCCTTACAAAAATATATATAATTTTGATAATTTGTCTCTGCCTAAAGTAAATTTCAGTTTCTTAAGTAGTCCTAATTTTTTACAAGCGATGTTCACTATATCATTGATGTTTTTATCCGCATACTGTATTGAATTATCATCTGCGTATAATCTACAAAAGGACAACATATTTTGTGCAACATCATTGACATAAATTAAAAACAAAAGGGACCCAAGTACAGATCCTTGTGGCACTCCGGCATTAACACTTAAGCTGGATGATAATACATCTTTATACATCCCTTTTTGAGATCTGTTGCACAAATAGCTGCTAAACCATTGAACAAGATTGCCACAAACACCGAAAGTTTGTAATTTAAAAAGAAGCCTTTCATGCCAAACTCTGTCAAAGGCTTTTGATAGATCATAAAAAACAATGCAACATGATTTACCCTCATCAATATTCTTAACAATACTATGATATGTCTCAATTAACTGATACACTGTTGAGTGACCGGGTAAAAAACCGGCTCGGTATTTATAAATTTGTAACTATGGAAGTAATTATAAACATGTTTGAAAACAATTCTCTCCATTATTTTACTTACACAGCTTAGTAAAGAAACAGTTCTATAATTACATGAGAGTGATGGGTCCTCTTTATTAAAAAGAGGTAGAACATGGGCCATTTTCCAACAATTAGAAAATGATCGATCTAAAAGAGACTTATTAAAAAGTAACATAAAGGCTTGCATATTGTAAACATAGTTGATTTTATTTGTTTATTGTTGACGGAACACTAAGTTTGACCGTGCGCCATGACCTCATTTTTGCAGGATTAGATTCTAAATAATTCTTAGAAATAAAGAAATTATGAACTTCTTTTATTTCAAATTGTTTGAAACAATTGCTAAATTATGTCTACTAAATTTAGTAATTATATTACGTTGAATAACATAGCTATGGCAAAAGTAAATATAATTATTAACTGTTCCGAATCTAAATGCTGCTTTAAGTACTTTTTATTCTTTTAGTCTTCCTGAAGATATTTATGCAGCACATTTGGTCGTTTTTTAATAAAAATATACATACCGGTGAAAGAAGTGCAATTAAATTCGATGAAAGGGAAAATTTCCAAAATATCTTTATTGACACTCATTTTTTACTCGAAAAAGATCACAGGAACAAAAAAAGATTTCTTAAGGGTATTAACAGAGGAGAATGTTTACATCTTTTCTCCATCCGGAAGTCTCGCGGAATACCTCGCGCAATTTTTTAACGTTATCATCTGGGCTTACTGCAATACAAAATCCCCGTAGACATCAAATAAGCTAATGGGGTTTTTCAACCGAGAAATTTTGGAAATTTTTTATACTTTTAATGAACATCGTTTGAACCCTGAGGTATTTATAAATATCGAGTAATTAAGCAAAATGTGAATCGAGGATATCTTGGGACAGAGTAAATGAGCAATTTATTTATGTGTTAGTTAGGTCTGTACATGGAAGATTTATTTCACCTGGTAGGTCTTTTTGTTGTTTCGCTAATAACCTGTTCCAATACATGCACAGGTACTAATACCAGCAAATTTGGAGCATATATTGTCATCATGTTCCGTAGCAGTGTCTGAAGGTCGGTGTAATGAAGAATAATGACCCTGTAGAATAATGACCGGGGGTCATTTTTCGACGTAAAATAATGACCCCCCTTGCTAAAGAATAATATGATTTTTCTGAAGAAAAAAGACCAAAGGTTTTTTTTCTACATTTATGACCCCCGTATAAAATTGACCCCCGCTGTAAACAAGAATAGAAATTGGTTACCCCGTATCTAAGACACGGCTTTGAAATTACTTGAATTTTCAATTTGTTCAACTGATTTTGAAGTTATAAACTCCAAACTTGTAAATAAATCACTCTATATAGTTTTTCATATTCATAACAAGCACACACAACACACTTTTACTTTGCCACTAATTGATTTTTTACAGTTACGTCACTTCTTGTTACTTCAACTTGTCGACATATGGCGGGAAATGACGGAAATAAAGAAAAACAAATTCATACACAATGAGGATATTGTGTGATAATTAACGAGCAATAATCATTAAAGAATAATTGTTGTAATAATATGAGCAACATTCATTGGTGAATGAATTGTCAATCGAATAATGATACATGTATATATTTGTATGGAATATTTGTATGGGAAAAGACTAAGGAGGCAGGTAGCGTAGGGATATGAATACTTCTTATTTAAATTTCTGGGGGAAAGTGATTTTTAAAAAAATCATTTAGTTTTGTTTTCTTCTACGTTATACATGAACATCTATATTCTAAGCATGTGTTGTAATGTGCGATACTACTATCGCTCCTTCGCCTTCGCAACTTCGCAATCTCGCCTTCGCATCATCGCGCTTTCGCCTTTGCCTTTCATAATTGCGGAGTTCTCTATCGTTTAAAGGGTTCCGAGGCATATATTGGAAATTTTATTTTATAAAAGAAATAAAATCTAATTATCCAGGGGGGATGAGGTCCGCACCCCCTCCCCTTTTACTGCCGATTTCAGTGTTATAAAGGCTTTCTGCACACTTTACAAGCAAAAAAATATGTGGAATGTAAATATAATAATTTAAGAGAGCAGCGTTACTCAATTTGTTCATGCACACACTGCTGCAGTTATAAGACTGAATACTTCAAAAAATCATGACTCAATGCTATAATCGTTGCATATCTGCAGTTGAAAAAACCATGACGCCATGGGGAAAATGAAGCAAGAAAGATGATGCCACAATGTATTTGAACGTTGGTTAAATGCACGAAGCTATATTGACCAAATATAGCTTTGGTTACCTTTGTTTGGTCAATGCAAGTGGTAGTTGCAGGATAAATTATAAATATTTCAGTGGCGTCGAAGGCAAATTGAAAAGTGGAGAACAAGACTTATTCAAAATCTTGACAAAACCAAAGTACTGAGAGTACTGAAAGACGGGGTCTTGAAAGTTTGAATTTGTAATTGATTGTCCACGTTTTCCTTGAATATGCTTCCAAAAATTGTGAGTTTTAATTAATGTTTCAATCTATGTTAAAATTCGGCTTTTTGCAATTGCCTGATACTACAACTGCCCGGGAAAATCAAAACAACCATATCTAGGATAATAATTTAAATCATTAGATTTATTAAATTTTGTGATCCAAGGGAAAATCCACGAGTCGGACGGTGTCCGTTATACAATGTTTATGAAAACTTCGAAAACTCTCAAACTGCCGAATTACCGAACAAAGTAAACATTTGTATACCAATTACAAACATAAGCACTTGACATTAGATTTATTTCGTTTTACAATAACATTATTCCAAGTACTATAACAATAACATGGTTCGTCACGATCGCCATATTGGTTTTTTCTTTTGATTTGACTTATCTGACACGATTTTCTTGCAGCAATTCATGTAAAAATGGGTAAAAGTAAGTCTGTTGGCCACCTCCTATTTTTTGTGTGTGTGCATCATCTAAACGAATTACAATACAACCTTTTCTTTCATTAAAATCATACTCCGAATTCATAATTTGGGGTAGACCTTTCCTGGTTGGCTGTTATATTTGTCGTTTAAAATAATGCAACAGAATGACATTAACTGATAAATGTACAGAGATAAGACAATTACAGGACTAGTTAGAGAAAAATAAGTACAATGTCTAGATCAGTCACTTAAAGCTAATGGAGGTGAGAAGGTGTCATGTCTAAGAAAAATATTTACTCGGCGGTTATATGTTTTTCTGACAATTTGATAAAGCAATGTTTATTGTATGAAAATTGTTAATTATTAATTCTAGCTATTATTTCTATCAGAATTATTTGATTTTAAAATTTCTCAAATATATGCAAAGTAAACGCAAAATTAACAAATGTTGTAGGAAATTGTCACTCCAGGGATCCGTGTCCTTTCAATATACTCTCGTCTATTAAGCGCAAACTTTCATGCGTGTTTTGGAAAAAAAGAACTTAATTTCGAAAGTGATTTAATTTGAATTTTTTCGAAGTGCTACAGTAAAGGATTTGTAAATGAGATTTTAAAACTACGATATTAATTTTGAGTTTTTATCTTTTTAAATTTGAGATAGGTACAATTTCTATTTACATATACTACCACATGGTAAATTAAATATTTAAAACATAACAACCATGCATTATCTCTGAATTCATAGATCTGAAATATTTACCGATTGGAGAAAAATCAGCTGAGATTCTGATGATTAACATTAAGATATTGATGAAGAATTTTTGAAATTCATGAATGTGATTGGTTTTGTCCGTTATAAAGTATAGAAAAAGTGTAGTCTTATGTCTCATAACATTGAAAAAATTACACATATATTCCAACTAAGGCGGACAACATGAACAATAACATTTAACTTGGTTCTTCAATCGATAAGATTGTATATATTGTTTGATGTATTGGTCACCCAAAATGTATAATTTATATATTTTTTGCTTACAATGCATTTTTCAAAATTTAAATTCAGTTTAATTAAGTAAAGAGTCAATGACTGAGTGGCAAATTCAGACTTCATTTTTTTTTTGGTACAAAAAGTCTTTAGAGCTGAACAGCAGTCATACCGCAAGTAGAGTGGAAGCCAGTGAAACACCTAATATAATTAATACCTTAAAGGGGCATGGTCACGATTTCAGTTCAATTCTATTTTTCTGTTTTTGTTATTTACAATGCTTATGATATGCATTTCTAATGATCATATGAAAGTCAGTCATTAGTTTATAAGCAAGATACAGAGCTCATAATTCCTTGTTATGTAAACAAAGCTCGTGCCCTGTTTTTGTTTACATAGGTTCAATATACTAGTAAAAATCTTTTTCAAGCTGATTTGTCAATCTTTTTATTCATCTTAAGCATAAATAAACAGTTCATAACGTTTAACACATTCATTTAAGGTCTAAAATTGGAATTTTCACTTCAACATTCAAAATGTAACCAAAAACATTGCTTACTAATACATAGTTAAGACTTGTGGACTCTGTAACTCGCTCACAACTCAACGAATGACACTCAAATTTTGGTTGCATATTAAAAATGCCTTACTTAAGCATTGTAAACATTAAAATTGGAAAAATAATTTTTGACCAAAATCGTGACCATGCCCCTTTTAAGTGTAGTTTGTCCTATCAATATTTACTGGTACACATAAGAGTACTGTTATATAAATATTTTTGGTTTGTTAAGAATTATGTCATTGGGTAAAGGCAATTTTTTCTTACCAGAACCAGTTGGAAAATGTGTGCTCAGCTTCATCCATATCTCTCGGCTTTGAATGAATGTAATTCCACTCGCGATTATGCCAGATTGAGATTGTTTATGTAGTGAATGACAGCATGTTCTCCTTTTCCTTTTCCACTGAATTCCATATTCCTGCCTGTATTTAGCACATGTACGCCCGCTGAAAATTGACAGCCTCAACCCATGCACACCAGCACGATGATTCTGGTATTTGTACAAAATCTGACTCAGAGGTACATTTAAAAAATCTCAAGTGTGCTGAAGTGTTTTTCTTACAATCCTAAAGTATATTATCTGCTTTCTCTTTACAATTTTCACCAAAACTACATTTCAAACCATCCATTTTGTTGACATCTGGCTTTCTCCAATCATTCTTCTTTATCTTCTTTACACGAGAGTTCCACAAAGGGAGATAATTTAATTTGTAAAAATCCCGAATTTAAACACCGGAATATAAGCTTAATATTTATTTGCAACCAAATTCCCTTTCAAATATATTTTTTTATGGATAATTCTATTGTTTGAACCAAGAAACTCTAAATTTAAAACGTTTCTTGAGGTTTTATATCCTACTAAGAGAAGTAGTGTGTTTTGGACATTACCTATCTTATTATAATATTTGATCATCTAGCTTAAAATCAACGAATGAATTAAAAAATATGTGTGCACCAAATCAAAGGTATTTGTATCAGATGTTATGTGAATCTGACTCCATGTATGATTAAACTCTATTTAATACTTAAATGACTCTATGAAATTAGCCTTATTCATGCATGAAATTTATTATGAATAATGAGCTAAAAATAGAAATGGTCTTATCTGGGGGATTTCAGTGGTGCAGATAAATTTAACCATGAAAATTTGATAAAATAGACAATATACTTTAGATATATCCAGATAAACTATGAAAATTAATCTACACCCTTCATTATAAAATTTTGATTTTGCATGGTTCTATCGTAGACTGCCTCTTAAAACATATAGGTAAAACAAATCATATGAATTTGACCTTCTTTAGTCTAATAAATGCAGTTTTACCAGAATTATATTATTTGAAGTTAGTCTTAGGCTGGTATGGTATGAGACAGTAATTTCATATTGTGACAAACTTCCTATCAAAATAAACAATGAAAATATATAAATATACCGTACATTTTTCTTGTCTTCATACATGTACAAAAATGTCAACATTCAACATTAGATTTTCAATGATTTCAAGGTTTTCTTAATAATGAGGCATAAATAACATTATGAAGAAAAATAAAGGAAATGTATTCATTTGTTAACAAAAAACTACGAAACTTACGCATTAAGTAAAGAACCTCAAGAGGTATTCATAGTAAGCGTTAGGCGGCGCATATGACCCCTAAATAGGTCCCGTTAGCTCATCCTAACTTTGTGAATTTTTACCATTTCACAATAATATAGCGGTAAAAAGTCGTTCATTATCTCCTTTATCTTTGAAGTGTACATCAAACGGATACCAGGGCACTGTAGAGGACCTGACAGTTTCTGGTAATGGCGAAGGGTGTTTCACCTCTGCCCGGTTCCCAAACATTGGAAAATAAAGAGCATCCACCGGAGTATACGGAGCTACGCCCGGTGAGTGTAAATACCCCCTCAACCTCTTCATCTGACACTGTAAATAGTTACCAAATGGGATCAAATTGTGATCAAATTTATGGTCTTCAATGTGAAGAGTCCTGCTCACAGAGCCATCCTGGCCTACTCACACACGCAGACGGGTACAATATCTCGCACGTATTTGACCCAAACTCAGATTTTACTTCGTTAGACTCTAATTTACAGAATCTTCCGAAGGAGCTCTACGTAGGAAAACTCCTAGAAATTACAAACTCTAATGAACATTTCATAGTTGACTATAGAACATATCTTTTTTCCAAAGCCAAGTCTATTCATGGGTGTCCCATGGGTAATCTAACAGCCCGAAAGACAACAAAAAACAATCCGAGTGTTATTAAATACGCAAAAGACTGCAATGCACTCAATATGTTTTGCAACGGTCATGATGCATATCTAGGTGATGTTTTCGACAAATCTAAGAACAAAACTAACGAATTACATTTTCAAGGATACGGATCTGTTTTCATCGTTTTCCTGTATAAAAAGGTTGGTGGAATATTTACAGAGAGGGGCTATTGCAATTTTCCATTTATTGATTATAGTTTTTTTCATACTGTTTTTTTTTTTTTTCAAAATCTCCAACATTCATGAATTAAACGAGCTGGAGTACCCGTAGCTGCAGGTCTGTAGCTCCCGGTCTGAAAAAATGTGGAGGTCGTCCATCCGAATTTTTACTGACCGGGAGATACAGACCTGCAGCTAGCGTACCTGTAGTAAAGATAATAATATATTTTTACAAAAAATATTTATACAGGATGATGATATTTTATCAGTATTTTCCTTTTTTCTGCACTCCTCATAGGCATCGGAACCGTGGTTAATAAGAAGGAGGGGTAACTATATCATAGTTCACAATCTAACAAAACTTTATCGTTGGCGGTATATATACTGGTGTAGGGAAACATTTAAAAATCCCACTTTAGCTTATATTCGGTTTCAGCATTCGGCTTAAAATAAAGGAGTCTACGGGATTTTTGCAATGAACAATTACCGGATAATAATGATGAAGAAATTTGCGGTATTACGAGTGACTTCCGAATGGAGAAGAGATTTATTTTCCGATTATTAATCTCCGTAAGAAATTTGTTTCTGTTTCTGTGATTTTTTGCGAGTGAAAAACCATAATCATTATGTTTCAATATAGATATCTTGGATACTAGATGATAACCCGCGCGAGCGCGGGAGTTAACACTTAACAAATGAATGTCATAATGCAACAATGTTGAATCATATATTTTCCCGTATATATTGTGTCCGAATTTTTTCTTTAAAGTTTTCTTAACTTATTCTTTAAAATTGAAATGAAAAAGCTGCATAGCTGGATATTTAGAAAAGGGATGCAAAATTCAAACTGAATTGGATGATATATACATGAACGTGGCCTTAAATTCTTTTTGTTGCAGCTGAGTGGAAAATGATTACAATGTTGTTGTTTTTTTAAACCAGTGAGTGGGTATTTAGGACGTCATATGTCTAAATTTTGTTCTATTATGTCAAATTTCACTAATATTTTTATCCCTATCCCAAATGTGAAGTTCAGATAAAAGAATGGTAACGCAGAGAGAATAGACTAAAACCGTGGCTTATATTTTGACTGGGTTCGAATCCCGAAAAAGTTGGATTTTTTTATTTCATTTTTTTTTAATCTCATGGAAAGGTAATGCATAGAGATAATTTAAGAATGTCAGAATAAAGTTATTTAAACTCTTGTTAATGTAATATTTTGCATGCCTGCTTATTTTTTTTTTCAACATTACTGTGTGAAGTCCCCGTTATAAACTTGAAAAACATTTTCTTCTGAACAAGAGATTTTAAAACAATGTACTTAGTATGCATCAATGTAGTAAGTTGATTTTTCATCCTTTTTATGAAATAAACGGGTATGCTGATTTCAAAGACACGTGTACAGGTTGTTAAAATCAATATCATTTTAGAAAGATTGAATCGGTAATGAAGCAATAGGTTACTAAAAATATGTACAGAAAAATTTGTACTTTTTTACTAGATTAATCGTTTATTTATATACTACAGAAACATAGGATGATTATAATTACAACTCTGGCGGTTTGGAAGAGCCAGAATAAGATTTATTCATGTATCTCAAGAATGAAATTTTAAACACGCTGGTCAATAGATATCAAATTGAGATATGTTAACATTCGAATACAGAATATATGGTTATCTTTCTAATTGTATTTGGTGGCTGCCGTGTTCGATAGAAATGCGCGTAAAATGTTTGTTTATTTTGCCTCCTTACGGAACATACCCGCTATGTAAATATAGTCGTCTTCGAAATGTGTCTATATTTAGATGTGGCTCTCAAGCGATACGGATATTTAAATATTTTATAAGATCGCATCAAATTTTTCCATTTCATTTATTGACTTTTTTGTATTAACCAAAAATGTCCCATTCACAGTATGAATATCTACCAGCGACGCAAGATGAACCCATCCTACACTTTTCGCCAAGACGTTAAGATTAGTCAATCCGCGTTCTTGGTTACCGTGTTCTGGAAAATTCTATTCCATTCTTTCGCTAGAGGTCGCGCTTCGCTAGCTTCTATCAAAACTAAAATCGCTCACTCAAAAAAACGAATTGCCTTATTTCATTTATTCAATATTTGTCAAATCTTTACCTCTATGTGTAATCCAGGTAAGTTCCTCATAAATATATTCACTGTTTACGTAATCATTTAATATCATTCCATTGCAAGCATATATTTTGATGCAAACGATCCCTGTCTTGGATTCGCTAATGCGTGTCCACTACCTTACTCTCTTTTTGCTATTTCGAGCTTATTTATTTGCAAAATGCCTTAATTTATAAGTATAGATAGATTTTTCCTTTCGTTTGATTTCAATTGAACTTCTTTCTCAGATATGTGTATTTTTACTAAAAATCGTCCATATGTGCTGCATAAATGTCTTAGGACACATTAAAAAGACACATTTTTACAAGAGGGCACAAATGTGCAAAAACTAAACCACATCCACCCCCACAACATCAGGGGTCTTGAGTTCACTCATGGTTGTGGTCCCGATGTTCCATTTCCACGAGTGGACTCAGGACTCACGACATTGTGAGGAAGGGAAAAATCTGTCTCCACCGTTACAGACTGTACCTATCATTATGGTGTTCCAGTCATCATACGGTATATTTCCACTCTGTTGCAGACCAAAATATCAAATTGGGACTACTACGCACTATAACCCAAACCCCTGGGGGCCACTTGGTGGTACCCCTACAGCCCAAATTGGAGACCGGGATATAATAGCCCCATAGGTCCCATACACTGCCCTGTTATTCGTTTGATGCACACTTCAAAGATAAGGAAGATAATGGACCATTTTTAATCTGTATATCACTGTGAAATGCTAAAATATGATAAATGTGCTAAATAATTTTTTGTATATATTTCAAAGGTTTATGTCAAAACATGGCTGACACAAAATAATCCCAAATTCATGTTTAATTTCCTTCGTTTTTGGTTTAGGATTGAGGCTAGTTTTTAATGAGAATGGAATCACAATGTAAATCGTCTAATCGTCCCACTTTAGTAATAATACGAGGATTTTAATAATTTTCGATGCATGTTATTTAGAGAAGAGTAAACAGGAGATAAATTTTTAAGCATACGTATATACAAATACCAATATTCATTTGAATTCAGTAGACACGAACACATTTATAATTTTATCCAGGCAAGCTTTACTGGCTCCGAAGTTGTCAATGCTCAGAGAAATTATTCAGGCATAAAATTGAAATATGCCGGTAATAAAGTAAAATATAATTTTCTGTTCGAGTACTCTTACCCGGCACCACGTGTGCCGACGGATGAGGACACATTTAGGAGATATTCCAGGGTCTGCCCCTCATCAGAGGTCCAACCCGGGGTTTTGTTAATAATTTTACATACCTATCGGTATGAGAACTGAGAATAATGTTTTATGGAATGTCAAGTAATACAACATGTTCATAAAAGGCTCTGTGAGTCTAAAGCTGTATGCTTTCAACGAATTCAAGACAATGAGTAAGACATTATTTTTTGTCTGAGAGAGATAATAGCTAAAAGGGTATTTGCTTGTCCTGTTTTGTATCACGAGTTGATCTGAGCAGCCTTTTTATAGAACTGCCCTATGCAGGCGGGGCGATACGTCACATCAGCACGGGGAAGTTAGCGCTCTTGGATTATATGCTCGGTATGAAGCTCCCTCGTTTTAAATGCCTACCGTCCTAATTGATTTGACTCTAAGATGAGTTTAAGAGCTCGTTTAGGTTTCTGTGTCGCTTATATCCAATGAATCCAATGATAGGAGGTGTCGGGAATATTAAGGCGCATTGTTTATCTTTTTTAATAAAATACCAATGTTTGCGCAGTATTCTCCCGAGTCTTTTAGAGACTTATTTTTATATCATTTATAATATAAATTAGAAGTTACATTAAGCACATTTTTTACGGAAAGAATGTTAGTAAAAACATATAACGTGTAACAAAGAAAAGTACACAAAAAAGGCCTACGTATTCAAAACGCGTGTTTACAATCGAGTTCACGGGCTTTCTGCTATCGAGGTCACGGGCTTATAGACTCTCCCGTCTAGAGTAGATGGTTAGCACTGATCGAATATATTGAAAAAGAATTAAAGAACGAGTCGTCATGTCTATTTTAGAAGCCAGGGTATTTCCGAAGATTTAATAGTCGAACAAACAAAGCGAAAGGAAGAGGTTACCCTAACAAAACAGAACGGTATAAACCGTAAAGGTCTGAATCATGGAAGAAGCAATGAGCCAAGAGTGTGTTTCTAGTACGTAGTAACACTGTGTCAAAAAGTTTAAGCATATCAATGTCTTATTATTCATTTGATTACTGATATAATTATACTTCACATCTTTTCTAATGAGAAATATATCATTTTCAAAATTATTGCCATTAATGAGGGGTTGAAGGTAAAACTAAATAATCAATATCTTTTTATAAATATTTAGACCTAGTCGTTTAAAGAATAGTAATTTATGTGCAGCCCTGTATTAAAATTATAATATCTCTATGTATACCATTATTTAATTTTATAACTACAGAACTACTTAGTATAGTATTATCAACCCAGTGGCAATATTCTTAAGTTCTATAAGAGCAAGATGATTTCTTTACTGGGATCTTTAACAATAAGTTTGTTTAGTTTTGGGCTTTATGACAATTTAGGTACTTTCAGTTTCTTCAAGTCCTTAATCTTAAATCAATTCGGTTAAGAATATTTTTCTTGATAACAGACACTGATGTTCCTGAAGCTAAGCCTGTGTCAGAGACAAATGCCTCCCCATTCGGAAAATCAAAATCACAAAGGTAAAAATATTTTATTACAGGGCAACAAATTGTCATGTACAGTAACCTTCATGTGGTTAGTAATCTGAATGCTCTATGGCATTATGAATGGCTATTGATCCGCTGGCGTATTTACCATAGCACACACCACGAAACATGTCAGTAGAGATATTGCCGTTCACGGTAACACCGTGTTAATTGCATAAAGATACATGTTTGAGGTATTTATAATAATCATAGAATAATTTTCTTTGAATATTTTGTTTACAAGAAAAGAGCGGTGAGAATGGAATGTTTTAATAAATGCATGTCAGATCTTTTAGTTACCAAAGTATTAATACATATATTTTACCTTTTGCCAATGACTCCTCAGCTTGAACCCTCTTCATTTTCAGTATATTTCACACCTCATTAGTGTGAATCAGTAAAATCTACAAATTTAATGACTAAGAACGTTTAATATTAATATCTCTGCTTTCTGTTTCATAACATTCAATATTCGTCATACTTTATATTTCTCTAAACTCAGAAACATTTCATATATTTATACTAATTACAATTAGAACTTAATTTACAGTGATATACCGGTTGCCACTTCAAAACAAACATTGACCGAGTTCTTCTCTCACAAGTACAAGATGGACTATCCAAACAGGGGTAAAGCAATCATCATCAACAACAAGACATTTAACGCAGGGACCGGGCTAGATGTCCGGGAAGGCACGGACGTGGACGCTTCCGCTCTCGACAACCGTCTGTCTGAGCTCGGCTTTGATGTAGATCTCAAAAACAATCTTACAGAAGACAAAATAAAAGCTACACTACAGAAAGGTCAGCAAATCTTTATTCTCTCAATGATTAGGATTTTGTGTTTTTATTTTACAATTTTTAGACTTCATCCTGTTATTTTCTTCTCAACTCTTATACATAAAGAATAAATCATTGACCTACTTAAAATCTTTTAAGTATGTTGATATATGGTGTACAAATGGGACTCTTTTCCTAAATCTATACATCGAAGGTCATTTTGTATATATTCAATACCATAATATAGATTGACGTTTATTTTTACTTTTTGAATACTTTGTCCTGTATTTTTCAATTACATTATTTTTCTAAATTCAAAATTGGATGTTAAATCAATGCCAGTAAAAAATAGTTATTTCCAAATTTGTGATTGATTGACATATACTTATGGCATTACGATTAAATTTACAATTTAAATCCCTCATTTATAGCCGCTAAATTGGACCACAGAGACAATGACTGTTTCATCTGCGCCATTCTGTCCCATGGGGGTGACGGTTATATATGGGGGACAGACAGAATGATCCCCATTAATGACCTGATGGAGCCCTTCAAAGGCAACAAATGTCTCTCTCTCTGGCAGGGAAACCCAAAATCTTCTTTATCCAGGTGATCACAAGTGCTTGTCCATAGGTGTATTTCAAATACTTTCTAATAATCTAATATGGAAAGCCGATCATGACTTGGCCGGGATTGTAAACATGACTACCCAAGAATATATAGAACATGACTTGGGGGTCGCCTGTGGCTCACCATAATTTAGGCCTCTTTCCTTCCACCTTTGCTGACAAAGGTTGTTTCAGACATAGTTCATGCAGTCTAATTCTAACAACGGTGCCAGTCGTTTAATTGGTTCTCTTGTGATGCAGGCTTGTGAAACAGACATGAACGTCGGAGACGGCAAAGACGTAGAGCCTCAGTTTTCTCGCCTGAAGATCCCGTCAGAGGCCGACTTTTTGATTGCTCTCTCCGTTGTTCCAGGTGAGGTCTATCAAAGAACACATTGGTTTCATGATATTTAAAGGGATGATAACATTTCCCAAGGATATGATTTTTTGTTTATAGAAATGCAGGTTTTCGCGGATTTAAAAGGGCATACTCTAAAACCTGGCCTGGCCTGGCTTGGCCCCATTGGCCTGGCCTCAAAGTTGGCCTGGCCTCACTTTTGGCCTCAAATTTATTTTTATATTTTCTTTACATACTTGATGATTTTTATTGATTTTTTTATTGATTTACTTTCAATCCATATTAAACAGCTTGCTTGGTGGCTTTAGTGTCTTTTAGTGAAAGTCTTTAAAAATAATAGGTACAATTGAAAATATAATACTCACAATGTATATTTATGACAAAAGGTATGTCGAGTAATCCATTCTAATTGATTTTTATTCAGCCTGTTTGAAATTCTTAAGAAGTTAAGAATGTGATTTTTACCCTGCCATTGTATAACCATGGCATGTTTTTGCAATGTATTTAGATCAAACTGCTCTCAGGATCAGACAAAATCGATGTAACTCATCATTTACCAACGACTTGTTTGAGAAAAAAATATTGGAATATTTGTTTTAACCAACACCAAAGGTAACAAAATGTTTTGCTTTGTTCAAATTCTGATAATGACAATTCCCCATTGTTTCCTAAATATACAAGCAACACGTGCATGAAACTCTACTCTAACCAGGAGGTGATGATTAATGGCCATCGCTGAGTCAAGGTATCGGAGGATGCAATGTTGCAGTTGTTCACAAATGCCATTGATTAAATTAGACCGTGTGAAATGTTAAATGACAGGATAGGCAATGAAAATGACCCCAATGTAGCAGATTAGCGACAGAAAAGATTGATATTGAATTTCTGCTGGGGAGGGAAATTTGGGCTTGATCGGTGTTGACAGGTAATGTAAACAAGCTGCAAATTTTAAAGTGCATTACACAGTGACAACAATTTAATGCTATGAACCAGTTTACAAATGTTTTGGATATCAATCAGGTCTGTCTCTTAAAATGATGTTTAACTTTTAAATGAGAGGGGGAGGGGGTGGCGACTCTTAGTTTTAAAGTTAACCGCTTTAGTATTGGTATAATCTATTCCTTAACAATAGTAAGAGCAGTGATGTACATGCATATCTTAGGAATTTTCTGTGTGTTTAAACATGGATTAAAATTAATCAAATTTGAAAAATCGGTCACTTGTCCTATATATTTTTTCATATGATTATTCTTTGAACATCAAAAAAGCAATGAATTTTCCATTTCTAAAAGAAATCAATAAAAATTTAATCCAAATCTAAAAAAAATGAGAAAAAGAAAGATTTTAAACTTTGAGGCCAAAGATTTTTGTAGAGGCCAAATTAGGGGCCAGACCAAAATTTGAGGCCAGGCCAAAATTTGGGACCAGGCCAATTTTGAGGCCAAAAGTGAGGCCAGGCCAGGCCAATGGGGTCAAGCCAGGCCCGGCCAGGTTTTAGAGTATGTCATTTAAAAGTCCAATTAATTTATTTATAGATCAATGCACAAAATATTTATTTCGTTTTCTTTCTCTGCCAATCACATCCAACTCCACTTAAGAGCTTCAATATTTTAAAATGATCCTGACAAACAAGATGAGACTAGTTTTCTGTAGATGATTGTCCCTAAGAGGTTTGGTAATAAATTATGGTATTTAAAAGCTAATAAAGAAGACATTATATATTTTTTTTAAATTGGTCCAAGTATTGTTACTTGATCTACTATTTTGAACAACTATCATAACTGCTATACCTGATAAGCTTCATTGTTGAAATTGAATCTTGTCTCAGAAATTTTCCGTTGAAACGTTTTTTAGCTGCATTTTACATAAAAGAAAATAATATAAAAAAAACTTGCTTTAGAATGATTATAATTTTGTGTAGTTTTATAAAATTTTTGATCTTAACTGGTTATTCTATGCTTATGTACTAGTAATTCATGTTTATGGGTGTATTCACCAGTAATACAACTTTCAGATAAATAATTCCAGTTCATACCGGTAAATTCACAAATATGTAAAAAAATGTTTACGCAAATAACACAAGACATCTCATAATTTTTGGTCAATGACTACCCTGTTAACTCATGTCTGTTTCTGTTGTCTAGGTTACTACTCCTGGAGAAACGAGACAAACGAGGCCAAATGCTCCTGGTTCGTCCAGGCACTGTCTGAGGTCCTGAAGAAGCATGGCCAGACAATGGACCTCATGACCATGATGACACATGTCAGTCAAATCGTAGGCGACATGTTCCAGTCCGACACATCACGCCCAGACATGAAGGAGAAGAAACAGATCCCATTAGTCACCTCCATGCTGACCAAGGAGGTTTACTTCACTAGCAAATAGAGGGGGCCAGTCCAGGATAGCGAGGGGCCTGGTCTCTGATGGGTGAAACGGGCCCCCTGTCTAATAGCCTTAAGGGTACCTGCTCAACTGATCATGTGATACGCGTACTGCCAGAGAGTGGTCGAGAAACATTGGTTTGTCTTGGTATAAATGATTATCATGACTGTAAACATTGGATAACTCTAATTATGTATCGTAATGATGTCAAGCTGTTATTTCGAGTGTTATTGTACAATTATGTTTGCAATTTATTAATTTTATAAAACATATACGAAGGTCAATAAAAAAAATACAAAGACAATTGGGCTGCCAATCATATAATTGTCATAGAAGTCATAACTAACAGATTACGTTATACAACAACACATATTTTATTGATATACGAAGTTTCATTCCGTCTGATGAAAAGGTGTTTTTGAACCACGGCGCACGGTAGCGTTGAAAAGATAACGTCAATATGACGCACGCACTGTTGATAGACATATCCAATCTCTATACCACCCTTAGGCTTTTGTGCTCTTCATCATAATATTTTATTCGGCAATATTTCATTTGACATCTATTAATTTGCAATTGTTCACATTTGTTCAGAAATCATTAGTTTGTTCCTCGACGTTTTTTCATTTTTTACCGCATGTCTCTTCGTTTACAGTAAGATAATCCTTACATGTAAGATGACGTTGTTTATTCTTTTGACAAAATATTTACAATTATTCGGTTCTCTTTTGTTCTGTTTGATGTCCAATATACAGTCTCCACAACCCCCACAAAATGTATAAGAGTTAAACACAAATGTACAAATAATTTTTTTCTTATTTTTTCCAACATTGAGCATGTTCACAGTTTTTATCGGCTTTTTTTTCCATATCAAAGCCGTACTGTTCATACTTTTCGTTAAGCCATGGCGTCCGGCGTAGTCAATGTTTTTAGTCAATTTTAAGGAATACTATGTGTCTATAGTTACTGATATCTGTTCAACAAATCTATATATCCCGTCATTATTTGGTACATAGAATATCATGACAATGCATAATTTTAGGTTTTAATATTATATGGTTTTAAGCCCAATTTATGGAGATATTACATTTAACATAATACGGTTTATTGTTGACGGAACAAGTTTGACCTTGCGCCGTGACCTCATTTTTGCAGAATTATATTCTAAATAATTCTTAAAAAGAAAGGAATTGTGAACTTCTTTTATTTCAAATTGTTTGAAACAATTGCTAAATTATGTCTACTAAATTTAGTAGATATATGACATTAAACAGGTCGGGTACACTACCTTATATGGATAGCGCATTATTTAACGTAACAATATTTACGTTAAAAAGGTTCTCCAATCTAGTCTGGTACCCGCCCCCGCCACTGCGTTTTCACTTCGTTTTTGGGTCAGGGCTGCGTTCAAGATCGTAGCGGCTAGGAAGGGCTACGTAGCGGCTACGTTGTTGAACGGTATGCTAGCCTAGCCGCTAGGTAGATATTCGTAGCCTAAATATTTTATGCTAAGCATCGAATTCAAGATGGCCACCTTAGTTACCACTTTGTAACAAACACGAAATCTATTTATATAGTGATATTTTATTCATCTTTAAGTTATAATGAATCTTAACATATATATATCCGCTTGAAATTAACGAATTATGTAAATATAATAAGTCATCAGTTGAATATTTCCAACTTCAAATCTGAGACCTAGCGGCTAACCTAGCGGTCCGTTCAATAGACCTAGATATCTACGACCTAGCGGCTAGGCTAGCAGCTACGATCTTGAACGCAGCCCTGACCCCAAAACGAAGTGAAAACGCAGTGGCGGGGGCGGGTACCAGACTATCTCCAATCCAAAGCATGACGGTCTACTATGTTTATACTTTTCAACACATACACGTGGTTTTTAGCTGTTTTATACACAATATTTATATGCTTGCGGGAAAATTTGTACAATTTGATTTTTTACTTTAGAAGGTAAAAAAGGAAAGATTACTTACCGTAGACATTGTTCCATGCTCACATTGAAAAACACTGTTGTTTTAATTTATCAATTGTTGCTTCAAAGATTGATCAGTATCAATAGACTGGTATACCTACGCATACAAGTACAAGCAAATTTTGATATGGAAAAACTGCCTAATTGTTTATTGGTGACTTAATTATTGTACACCATTAATAAATGCAGGTAATTGTACATTTTTAACATACATAAATAGACACGATAGTAGAAATGCACAAATATACAAATACAGAAGTACAATTAGTTATGTATCGTGTAGGATTTTGTACACTAAGCATTCTGATGAGTGTCCCTGAAGAAACTTCAAAATTCTACTAATAAATGTTGTCTCAAACCTGGGTTACTACGTGAAAAACGTACTCACTGCTTCTAATATAATAGGGCGTACATCTCTTTTGAACTTTGACAATGAGGTATTTAGATGGGTTGATATAAGGCTTCATAGGCAATATTTTTCAAATGTGAGCATAGAAATGAAAGATCAGATATGATTTTCCATGTTTATTTCATTAATTATGAAAAATAATTGAAAATGAGTTTCCAAAGGACAATTCAAAATGGTAATATATTTACAATACGCTTTGTATACACTGAAACTTGTAGTAGCCCACAATGCCTTGCAACTCATTCACCTGATTGGTTTGGCAATAAAAGTTAACAAATACCTAATTTTGTATGCAAATTTATGCCGACGTCACAAAATCTAGTGGTCTCGACCTGTTAAATAACATATAGCTATGGCAAAAGTCTGACCCTCGTACATGAATAGTACATGTTAAGTAAATGTATTTATTAACTGTTCCAAATCTAAATGCTGCCCTCAATACTAGTATTTGTTATTCTTTAAGTCTGTCCCAAGATATTTATGCAGCACATTTTTAATAAAAATATACATACTGGTGAAAGTAGTGCAATTAAAATCGATGAAAGGGAAGATTTCCAAGATATCTTTATTGACACATTATCATTTTTCACTCGAAAAAATCACAGGACCGAACATAGATTTCTTACAAGTATTTATAGTGGTGAATATTTACATCTTTTCTCCATTAGGAAGTCTCGCGGAATACCTCGCGCAATTTTTCAACGTTATCATCTGGGCTTACTGCAATACAAAATCCCCGTAGACATCACATATTTAGCCTTGTGTTGAAACCTGATAAGATAATGGGGGCCTTTCAACTGAGAAATCTTGGAAATTTTTCATACTTTCGAATGAACATCGTTTGAACCCTGAGGTTTTTTTTAAATATCAAGTTATTCAGCAAAATGTGAATCGAGGATATCTTGGGACAGAGTAAATGAGAAATTTATGTATGTGTTAGTTAGGTCCGTACATGGAAGATTTATTTCACCTGGTAGATCCTTTTGTTGTTTCTTGCCATGTAACTGTTCCAATACATGCACAGGTTCTAATACCAGCAAATTTGGAGCATATATTGTCATCATGTTCCGTAGCATTGTCTGAAGGCCGGTATACATGGCGGCATGACCAGATATTTTCGGTACTTGCAGATTATCTCAAGGAAGACAGGAAGAGACCACCACCAAAGCGACCTGACGTAGTGATCTTGTCTCCGTCAAGTAGGCAGGTCATTATAGTGGAGCTGTAGTTCCTTGGGAGGAGAGAATGGAAGACGCATATGGGAGGAAAATTGGGAAATATCAGGAGCTTGTGGCAGATTGTCAGGAGAGAGGGTGGAGAGTATGGTGTTTCCAAAAGGAGTTGGTGTTTCCTAAAGGAGGTTGGCGTTTGGAGCCTTGTTGGACAATCCTCGTTGCGAGCCCTGAGAGTCATTGGAGTTATTGGGATGGAGAGAAGACAGCTCATGAGGCGACTAAGCTGAGAGGCAGAAATGGCATCGCTATGATTGTGGAGTAGAAGAGAGGGACAGTGGGGAAAACAGTAAGAGACAATTGTAAGAGACGTGTAAGATCGGTACACAAGCGGAAAGCTGGATGGTCCCGGACTGTGAGATGGCAAAGTACACAGTTACACCTTTTTGGGACTCAATGAACAACTTTTCAAACTCCTCTCTAGCAGCACCAGTTGAAATATAATTGCCCAAATGTTATCACGACCAACACTTTTTGCAATATGTACTAGTATCTTTTCCAAATCACCAGGAAACTTTTCTCGTCAGAAGTTAGCCAAGTTTGGAATCAAATGTCGATAATAAAATGGAAAAGAACAGCAGTGTGGACTGAAACGCCTATAGGGCGAAGATGCGAGAGTGCGAATTTGCGAAGGCGAAAGTGCGACGGCGAAGGAGCGAAAGTGTGAAGATGCGACGGCGAAGGGCGAAGATGTATGGTGTTCCGATGGGGCCACTTTGACCTTCGCACTTTCGCCTTTAGGTCGAAGATGCGAGAGTGCGAAGTTGCGAAGGCGAAAGTGCGAGAGTGCGACGGCGAAGGAGCGAAAGTGCGAAGACGCGACGGCGAAGCGCGAAGATGCGATGGCGAAAGTGCGAAGGTGCGAAGGCGACGGACAAACGATAGTAGAAACGATACTACTATCGCTCCTTCGCCTTCGCAAATTCGCACTCTCGCCTTCGCGCTTTCGCCTTCGCCTTTTTATAATTGTGGAGCTCTCTATCGTTCAGAGATAATTTTAGCTGTATAGAATGTACATCTGAGGCAGACGATGAACTTTTTAAAATTGATTTTCAACAGCCTGCGCAGATCCATAACTTTTTCGGGGGGGGGGGGGGAGCGGACCCCCTCTCCCCCTCCAGATCCATACATGAGCAAGGACTTTCGCATAACGAAAATGTTACTGTGTTTGATCAACGGCAAACAGACAGCTGGTAAGTGACAGGAGTACTAGTCTGGAATTGCATATGTATACATTATGGCGGACATTTCATTTTATGTGGAGTATAGAAATGATTATAGGCATAGCCAACACTGGTGAACATATATGTCACATGTACACATTAAAATATTTATAAACATTCATAGTAGGCACAATAGCCTAGCGCATGCGTACCAATTATATCATGGATTAATCTGAAAACCTTGGCGAGTACAGCAAATTCTATGTAATCGACCGAGACTTTCTGAATGCAATCAAAAAAGGCAAAGGTGAAAGTGCGAAGTTGCGAAGGCGAGAGTGCGAAGTTGCAAAGGCGAAGGAGCGATATTAGTATCGCTCCTTCGCCTTCGCACTTTCGCCATCGCATCTTCGCGCTTCGCCGTCGCATCTTGGCACTCTCACTCCTTCGCCGTCGCACTTTCGCACTTTCGCCTTCGTAACTTCGCACTCTCGCATCTTCGACCTAAAGCCGATAGTGCGAAGGTCGAAGTGGCCCCATTGGAACACCATAGAAATCAGAATATATATGAATACATCGAAAAAATCTTTTAAAATACTCTTCTCAAAAACTATTAAGCAAAAAATACTCAAAATTGTGTAGAAGCATCCTCAGGTATTTAAAATCAAGTTTTTGTTTTTTTCCAAATCATGGTCCTTGAGGGTAGGGTGGGGCCATAATAGGGTGTCAAGTTTTACAAAGGGATAAATAGAAGAAACCTTTTAAAATATTATCAAAAACTATTGGGCAAAAAAAGCTCAAAATTGTGTGAAAACATCCTCAGACCCTGTAGTGTGAATATAAGTCAATCATGGTCCCCGGGGGTAGGGTGTTGCCACGATGGGGTGTCAAGTTTTACAAAGGAATATATAGAGAAAATTTTTAAAAATCTTCTCAAAATCTGTTTGAAAAGCTCAAATTAGTTAAGAATCATTCTCAAGGCGTGTAGATTCAATTTTTTTCAAATCTTAGTCCCCGGGGTTATCATCGGGTGGGGCCACAGTAGGTAGATCAAGTTCCACTTAGGAATATATCGAAAAAATCTTCTTCACTCAACAAGAAAAGCTCATATTTGTGTAAAAGTATCCTTGAATATTGTGGAAGCATCCTCAGGTAGTGTAGAATCAGGTTTTATCAAATCATGGTCGTTGGGTATGGTGGGGCAACAATTGGATAGATGTTAAATTTTCATATGGTAAGATATATAGAAAAACATCTTTAAAATCTCCTGGATAAGCATTTAGCCATATAAAAGCTAAAACTTGTGTGAAAACAAAGATTGTGCAAATTGAAGTTTGATCATGATTCCCTGGAGAAAAGTGACGCCAAAGGGGCGGGGGTAAATAGAAATAAGAAAAATTTAAGCAACAAAAGAAGCTTGGTTATATGTGGATAAAACTGGAAGATTTTTTTTTACTTTTTGTGTTAAATCTACTGTACTTAATTGTAAAGATATTTTGGATTTGAAACTATTATGCTCCTTTGATCAGAGTTGATATATTATTGCTATTGTTGCTCAGGTGAGCGATGTGGCCCTGGGCCCTTTGTTAATACTTACAGTGCTTCAGTATGGCATTTTTAATTGTTAATCAAAATTTGAGTTTCAGACATCGTGTTATAAGCGAGATACAAGCTCACAATTCTTTGTCATGTAAACAAAGCTTATGTCTTTTTTTTAGACTTAAATTGAATGGGATAGACGCTAGGATCAATTTATTTATGTTTAAAATGAATTAGAAGGGAGAGAAATCAGCTTGAAAAAGAATTTTTACCAGTATATATTTCATTTTCCAGTGTTTTTGCCTGTGATAACACTACGTATCGATTTTGTACTATATTACCCATAATACAAATGACGCCAAATTGAGGCGCCAGCGGGGTTTGCTTATTTAATCGTACGATGGCTTAAAATTATATAAATATAAGTAATAAGGAATCATTCTTTGAATATTATGAGGTGATAATTTCGGTCGGGGCGTGATAAAATCTATCATAAAGACCTTCGGGCTTTATTGGATTTGATCAAGCCCAAAATTATCACCTCATAATACTCAAAGAATGATTCCTTATTCCTTATATTAAACCATGCAATGTTAACAAAAAACAGGGCACGAATCTTGTTGACATAAAGGTGTAAGGCCGCCCAAAGTTATTTCTACGTTTACGTCCTAAACCTAAGAGAGAAGGCGATAAAATTAAAACAAACAAAATTTTCAAACTAATGATGTTTATTCATTTACATGACTACAAATACAGTGAGTATTCAAACTATGTATTGGCCACTTCCTTAATAGTTATATTTGCTAATATTTAATCCTATTGAGTATTTGATTTAGAGTCCATTCTGTGCTCTAGACATTTCGAATTTCTACAGATTGCAGTACTTAGTATAATTGAATTGGAAAAGGTCAAATTAAAATAGGGATAACTATGTTTGGTTTTTTTTGGGTTTTTTTTTTTAAATACCAAATTTCTCCTGAACCTTAGCGCGCGGGTTACGTTAAGACATAAAAAAAAACGTCTCTGAATGTAGTAAAACGTGATTTTCGGGTGTTGAAGTTTTTGTAAAGAAGAACATTGGCTTTGAACCATATATGTGGATCTACATAAGACGTATGAAAAATAACAATTTTTCGGGTGTTTTTTTTATTATTTAAAAATTATCGAACTTGTACAAAAACAAGAGATGACGAATAGAATTAACGAACGAGTTGTCTACATTTTATCATCAGTTCTATTTTTAGAAACTGGTGTAATTCCGAAAGTTGAATAGTCGAACGAACAAAGCGAAAGGAAGAGGTTATCCTAGCAAAAACAAATCAGTATTAACCGTATAGATCTGAATCATGGAAGAAGCGATGAGCCCAGAGTGTGTTTCTAGTACGTAGTAACATTGTGTTATATATCTAACGTTAAAGCATATCACTGTCTTACAAGTGATATAATCATATTGCATGTTTTAATGAGAAAATTCGAAATAAATCATATTTCTCAAAATTATTGCCATGTTGCGATTAAAATTGATGGTGGGTTGAAGGTAAAACCGAAGAATCAATCTCGTTTTATAAATATTTAGGCCTATTCATTTGATAAATAACGTCAATGTAGTAATTTCTGTACAGCCTTGTGTCTCTTTATGCACGCCATTATCTATACAACTACAGAATTACTTCATATTGCCACAGCCTGTGACAGGAGTCGGCGATTTTATCAATTTGTTGTAAATAAATGAGAAACAAGCAAAATCCTACCAGTGAGCTTCGCGAGCGTTCGCTCACTACGCTCATGAAGCTCACTGGTAGGATTTTGCCAGTTTCTCATTTATTTTCAAGAAATTGATAAAATCGCCGACTCCTGTGGTATTACCCACACAGTAGCAATATTCTAAAGTTATATATTATTTAGCAAAGTAATTTAATACAGGGATCTTATATAAGTTGGTTCAATTTTACAGTTTTAGTTTTTATGACAATTTTGGGTACTTTCAGTTTCTATAAGTCCTCTATCTTAAAATCAATTCGGATATTTCTATAGACTAAAGAGCATTTTTCTTGAATACAGACACTGATGTTCCTGATGCTAAGCCTGTGTCAGAGACAGATGCCTTCCCATTCGGAAAATCAAAACCACAAAGGTAAAAATATTTTTTTACAGGACAACCAGTTGTCATGAACAGTGCCCTTCATATGGTTAGTAGTCTGAATGTTCTATGGCATTATGAATGGCTATTTATCTGCTGGGATATTTACCATAATACACACCATGAAACATGTCAGTAGAGATATTGTCGTTCACAATAACACAATGTTGATGCTTAAAAGTATTAATTATAGTCTTGGAATAATTTTCTTTGAATTTTTTTCATTTTCAAGAAAAGAGCGGTAAGAATGGAATGTTTTCTTGAATACATGTTAGATCTTTTAGTTAGTTACCAAAGTATTAATTCATTTATTTTACTTTTTGTCAATTGATAACTCTTCTGTTGATTATTAATGACTTGCAGCTTGAAACCTCTTCATTTCCAGTATCTTTCATACCTCACTAGTCTGGATCGGTTAATAATAAATCTATAAATTACAATGTGTAGGAATGTTTATCATTTACTTCTCTGCTTTCTGTGTCATTATATTTCATTATGATCTTACTTTCCATTTCTCCAAAAGCAGAAACATTTTAAAAAGTTGTTCTAATTAAATAATGATTAAGAAAATTTTTACTAACTACATTTCTCATAACTCTTCATTTTTCAACAGTAGTTAAAGTGATACAATTATATATACATGTCAGAAACTCTATAAAATTACAAGAGTTTGATTTAAATACATTTTAATTGATATGAACTGAATTTACAGCGGTAAACCAGTTGCCACTACAATACAGACAGCGACCGAGTTCTTCTCCCACAAGTACAAGATGGACTATCCAAACAGGGGTAAAGCTATCATCATCAACAACAAGAAGTTTAACCCTAACACTGGGCTGAACGAGCGGAATGGCACGGACCAGGACGCCTCCGCTCTCTGCTGCCGTCTGTCCGAGCTCGACTTCGATGTAGATCTTTTTCACAACCTGAAAGCAGAGGAAATCAAAGTTACACTACAGAAAGGTCAGAAACTGAGGAAATATTCATCCTTTCAGGAATGTGATTAAGATTGTGTGTTGCTATTCCACAATTTTTAGACTTTATTCTGTTATTTATTTTGTCAACTCTTATACAAATGGAATAAATTATTAACCAGTTACTTAAAATGCTTTTAAATATGTTGATATATGGGGTCCAAATGGGACTCTTTTCCTTAATCTATATATATTGGTAGTCATTTTGTATCTACTTAATACCATAATCTAGATTGATGTTTATCTTTACCATTCAAAATCCTCGTCTTGCATTATTTCAGTTACATTGCTTTATAAATTCAAAGTTGCATGTTAAAGAAATAGTCATTTCCTAAACTATGGTTGATTAACATATATGTATGACATTACGACTTAATTGACAGTTTGAATCCTTCATTTATAGCCGCCGAATTGGACCACAGAGACAATGACTGTTTCACCTGCGCCATTCTGTCCCATGGGGAGGATGGATTTATATGGGGGATAGACAGAATGATCCCCATTAATGACCTGATGGAGCCCTTCAAAGGCAACAAATGTCTCTCTCTGGCAGGAAAACCCAAAATCTTCTTTATCCAGGTGATCACAAGTGCTTGTCCATAGGTGTATTGCAATGATGTTTGAATGAATCATTAGGATAGATCGTTGATAATAATTTAGGCTTCTTTCATTCCATCTTTGCTAACAAAGGTTGTTTCAGATCAAGTTCATGTAGTCTAAAGCTGACGACGGTGCCAGCCTTTTTTTAGCTCACCGAGACGAAGTCAAGGAGAGCTTATGCTATACCCTCGGCGTCGGCGGTGGCGTCGGCGTCGGCGTCGGCGTCCGGACCTGGTTAAAGTTTTTGTTGCAGGTCCTGTATCCAAGCTATTACTTGTCCTATTTTCACCAAACTTGCATGGATGATGCATCTGGACCTACTTATGGAATTGAAAGACTTGGATGCTGAATCTGGGTCCTAAATTTTAGATGCTGGAGGAGTTTAAGGTTGTTGGACCAGGTTAAAGTTTTTGTTGCAGGTGCCCTTTGATAGCAATATCTAAGTTACTGCTTGTCCGTACTTCACCAAACTTGCATGGATGGTGTGCCTTATGATACTGATGCACCAGACAGGCTTGAGTGCTGAATCTAAGCTATAGGTTTCGGATGCTGGAGGAGGTTAAGGTTTTTGGAGCAGGTTAAAGTTTTTGTTGCGGGTGCCCATTGATAGCAATATCTAAGTTACTACTGGTCCTAACTTCACCAAACTTGTATGGATGATGCGTCATATGATACTGATGCACCTGACAAGCTTGAATGCTGAATCTGAGCAATAGGTTTCGGATGCTGGAAGAGGTTAAGGTTTTTAGAGCTGATTAAAGTTTTTGTTGCAGGTGCCCTCTGATGATTATATCTTAGTTACTACTGGTCCTAACTTCACCAAACTTGTATGGATGGTGCGTCGTATGATACTGATGCACCTGACAAGCTTGAATGCTGAATCTGAGCAATAGGTTTCGGATGCTGGAGGAGGTTAAGGTTTTAAGAGCTGGTTAAATAAAGTTTTTGAAACAGGTGCCCTCTGATGATGATATCTTAGTTATTACTTGTCCTTACTTCACCAGACTTCCATGGATGGTGTGTCTTATGATACTGATGCACCTGACAGGCTTGAATGCTGAGTCTGGTTTCGGATGCTGGATAAAGTTAAGTTTTTAGGAACAGGTCACATGTTTAATAGATGATAGTACTATTTCAAACTTGCATAGTTGATTTAACTGTAATATGAATGAATTGCAGAGGTAGCTTCAGATGCAGAGCTTGATCTCCATTATCAAGGATGCTAAAAAATAAATCTTAGTTATTACAGGTCCTAACTTCACCAAACTTGAATGGATTGTGTGTCTTATGATACAGATGCACCTGACAGGCATGGATGCTGAATCTGAGCCATAGGTTGCGGATGCTGGAGGAAGTTAAGGTTTTAATTGCTAGTGCCCTCTGATGATGATATCTTAGTTATTACTGGTCCAAACTTCACCAAACTTGCATGGATGATGCATCTTATGATACCAATGCACCTGATGGGCTTGAATGCTGAATCTGAGCCATAGGTTTCGGATGCTGGATGAGGTTTAGTTTTTTGGAAGAGGTCACATGTTTTATAGATGATAGCTTGCATAGTTGATTTAACTTTATTATAAATTAAATGCAGAGGTTGCTTCAGATGCAGAGCCTGATCTCCATTATCAAGGATGCTAAAGAAATCTCCTACCTCACTCAAACCAGCTCGATAGATAGATGTGTTTGTTGATAAATGATATAACATGATTTCTATGATATAGTTTTGTATGATATGAAACAATATTGTTTGATATGATACAATATGATATCATATGTTATATTATAAAAGTTATACGATATGATATTGTATCATTTTTTTTTTTATGATATTGTATCATGATATTGTTATGTATAGTATTGTATATTATGATACAATATTGTATAATATTATATTGTATTTTTAATTTATTATTTTATCACATGATACAATTACATAAGATATTGCAAAATATTATATTGTATCCTATGATACAATATTGTATATTCTATAATATTGTATGAGACAATATTGTATAATATGATATTGGTTTCAGTAATATAGAATTATATCACATGAAATTGTATTATATGATATTGTAATATTATATAATATTGTATCATACGATATTGTATGATATGATATTGGTTTTTATGATATATTATCATATCACATGAAATTGTATTATATGATATTGTAATATATATTATTGTGTCATATGATACAATATGTATAATATAATAATGTATTTTATAATATTTTACTTTATCACATGATATTGTATCATTTGATAAGATACAATGTTGGAATCAAATTATATTGTATTATATGATATAATATCATATAATGTATCAAAAATGTTTCAGTGTCATTCAATACAATATCATACTATATTATACAATATAATATCATGTTTCAATGTTATGATGTATTATGTAATATGATATTGTAATATAATACTATATTGTATAATATTTTATGATATTGTATTATGTGATCAAATACAATAAGGTATAACACAATACAATGTCATATTATAAGTTACAATATCATATCTCATTATTGTTTATTACGGTATTTTATTGTATTATATGATATATATTATAAATATGACATGATGCAATATTTAATTTTATATCATTGTATTGATTAACATATGAACATATGATTATCATAAAAAGTTTTATCAGATGATATACGATATTTTGTCAAAACAGAATCCATGAATATCCAAGATCATAAAGTATGATTTTCATATAAAATGATAAAGGTGGTCTTATGTAGGTGATGTCTCATAAGGGTGATGCTCCGTCTCGGTGAGCTTAGTAATCTATGATTACCTATGTTTTTAATTGGTTCTCTTGTGATGCAGGCTTGCCGTGGAACAAAGTTTGATGACGGCGTGGATATGAATGTCGCAGATGCTAAAGGCTTCATGGACGTAGAGCCTCAGTTTTCTCTCCAGAAGATCCCGTCAGAGGCTGACTTTCTGATTGCTTACTCCGTTGTTCCAGGTGAGGGCTTTAATAGAACACATTGGTTTCATTATGTCATTGACACTTACCAGTACTGTGTATTTAATATGTAAAGTTCTTCTTTTCAAATGCCTTGTTTAACACACTTTTTAAGGATTTTAAATTGTGTGATCCAAAATATGAGATTTAAAGGGATGATAACATTTCCCAGGGACGTGAATTTTTTGTAGAAATGCAGGTTTTTGCAGATTTGACAGTCAAAATAGTTATTTTATTTATCAATGCAGACTTAATTTATTCCGTTTTCTTTCTCTGCCAATCGCATCTCTGATTTCCTCTTTAAAACTATCAACTTAAATATTGTAATATGATCTTGGCCAACAGGATGAGACTAGTTTAAATGTTTTCTGTAGATGATTGTCCCTGTGAGGTTTAATCAGTCAAGGTATTTAAAACTAATAAAGAAGACATTAATTTTTTTTAACAGGAGCTTCTTTTATTTAGTTGAAATCAATGTAAACTTAATCAAATGTAGTCTTGTATTAAAATTGATTGCTGTACCTGATAAGCTTCATTATTGAAATATCATCTTGTTTGAGAGATTTTTTATAAAGCCTTTTCAGCTGCATTTACATAAGAGAAATAACTTGCTTTAGAATGATTTTGATTTTGTGTAGTCTTGTAAAATTCTTGATCTTTAATAGTTATTCCATGCTTATGTACTAGTAATTCATGTTTATGGGTGTATAGATGCAACTTTCAGAGAAATAATTTCAGTTCATACGAATATGTATGAAAACGTTAGTAAGAAACACAAGACATCCCATAATTTTTGGTCAATGACTACCCTGTTAACACAGGTCTGTTTCTGTTGCCTAGGTTACTACTCCTGGAGGAACTCAACCAATGGCTCCTGGTTCGTCCAGGCGCTGTCTGAGGTCCTGATGAAGCATGGCCAGACAGTGGACCTCCTGACCATGATGACACGTGTCAATCAAATCGTCGCCAACAAGTTCCAGTCTAACACCTCCCACTCCGACATGAACGAGAAGAAACAGATCCCATGTGTCACCTCCATGCTGACCAAGGAGGTTTACTTCACTAGCAAATAGAGGGGGCCAGTCCAAGAGAGCGAGGGGCCCAGTCTCCGATGGGTGAAACGAGCACCTTGTCTCATGGCTTAAAGGGCACCTGCTCAACTGATCATGTGATACGTGTACTGCCAGAGAGTGATTGAGAAACACTGTGGTCTCTTGATATAAATGATTATCATGACTGTAAACATTGGATAACTCTAATTCTGTATCGTAATGATGTCAAGCTGTTATTTCGAGTGTTATTGTACAATTATGTTTGCAATTTATTAATACTATAATCATTATTTAACATGTACATGAATAGTACATGTTCAATGAATTTGTATATTAAGTGTTCCAAATCCAAATGCTGCCCTCAATACTAGCATTTGTTATTCTGATTGGTAAATGAACAATTCCTGAGTGTGTGAGTTTGGCCTGTACATGGAAGATTTATTTCACCTGGTAATTCTTTTTGTTTTTCTTGCCATGTACCTGTACCAATGCATGTACCGATACTAATACCAGTCAAAAAGGTTAACTACTTCATTGAGCACATCTAGAGACACCACATCCTCAATCTAAGCATATTTTGTCCTTTAGAGAGAAACAAATTCATGCATGTTCCATTAAAAGTACCGGCACTGGTATTTGTGACATCACTGTGAACCATAACTGTTATGTAATTTGCAAAGTCCATGGAGAAAAAAACAAGTGCTTGTAGTTATTGAATATTAGAATTACATCTTACATTTTTTCGTCAAAGAACAGCTATTTTTGTAAAGTTGTATGGGATTTACTTAGATGTACTCTTACTTTATTCGTGTCTCTCCAGTTGTATTTGATCTGATCATACCCTCATTACTGTGAACCTCTAGGCATTTTTTTGTTTTTGTTTAGATGGTTTCATCTTTTTTATTATTTTGAAATCATGAAATTGTTTTAATAAATTATCTCAGACATCTGTGCAAGTTATTCATTCTCCAAAAAAAGGAAATCTTTATAACACTTGTACCCATATATTATCATGCTGATTTCACTATGCAATCGACCTAAAAGATCATGTCAACTTTTCAGTGGGCATATTAATGGTGGATGAACCACAAATATTAATGGTGGATGAACCACAGGGGCTTGTGAAAAAAAAAATTGTAAAAAAAGTGGGTACCTAGAAGGAAAAATAAAATGAGAGGACGCCATCTTGGATACTTCCTTGCTTCATCAGCTAATTTTTCATTTAAAATGTTATACTAGAAACTTGCACAAATTCGTATTCCTTTTTAAATGAGTCTTTATTAAGATCCCACCTTCAGTTTAATTCTTTTCAAGTCTACATCAGCAAATTTTTAATTTATTTTAATTTTCCACCAAGGTGGATGAACACTGATTTTCCACTTGTGGTCATATGTTGAACACCCAAAAACCTCCCCCTTTTCATTGTTTGTACAGATATATTGGCGAGATCTTTTTAAGTTTGTGATATGGTATTTGTCAAACATGTTGTGAATTAAAGAGGAGCAACAATGTATCTATAATCACATTTCAAGAGAGATTCTATCTTCACGAATAGAACTTTTTTTTTTTTATTCTGCAACAGAATAAGAAAAATAATGACGGACCAGACAGGGATTCAAACCCAGGCCACCTGAATCTCTAGCCGGTGCTCCAACAGCTAGTTGACCGTCACATATGCACAGTTTTTGTATGTTATTATTTACCAGATACTCATCTCCTTGTAAGCTCAGGTGAGCTTCTGTTCAACCATTGTCTGCTCTTGTATCTGTAAATCTTAATGGACTTGAGTGCCACTGGGCCAGATCATAAACACTCTTAGAAGAAGGGAAATCAAAACATTACAGTGAATTACAGAATCCGATAAGTTTTCAATAGCTTGCTGAATTGCTCAATAGGGTAAACAATTTGGTCAACCAGGGATCATAGGTCTGAACCTATAAAATAGTACCTATAGTATAGTAGCCAAATCTATTTAGAGTACTTGTACTACAATATATATGTTTTACACAAGAAATAAATAACTTGAGCTACATATGCATTTCTTCTCTTTATTACAGTTTCATTTTTGTGATATAACTTTTAATTTAAAAATGTTTGTTTTCTGAAATCTCTGTAATATTCAAGCTATTGACCAGCAGTTAAATAGAATGCTTTCAAGAAACTTGAATAGTCCATACAAATAACTACCTGATATACATTAAATATCACACAAAAACAGCAAATTCTGTTCAATTACACAAAGGTAATAAAAAGTAATCTGTTCGAAAAACTAAATGTGGCATCACTAAAACAAATGTGATTATTTATAATACAATAAGATGGATTTGAGGGTGAGCTTACACAGTGACCTAATTTCACTATTGCCCTTGACCTTCAAAATCACTCTTCATGAAGTATTTTTGTTGTATAAATATGGTAAAATGTTACAATGAGTTTATGTTTGACAAAAAAGTAAAACACCAGAAACAACTTGCCCCTCATCTTTGATCTTGAGGACCAGTGAATTGTAGAAAAAATATATTTTTCAAGTATCCAAATACAACATTATTTTGAAAAGAGATGCTGTAAATCTCTGCTTCATTACATACATACATGTATCAACCATGTGAATTTGCATGAATTCAATGTTGGTGTACAGTCAAACATTCTACAACAACCCTAAAAAGACATGTTACACACAGTAACACTTAAAACCAGCTGACTCGACAAACAGAAACTCACTAACAAGAAAGCTGTTAAATCTATGTCATTCTATGACACAGAGCATTGCACAGAGTGGTACCAGAGTCCATATAGTAAAACATTCAAGTGATGTCTTGGACATGCTTGAAGCCTGGAGAAATACCATAGTGTAGGAAGTCTGTTGGTGTTTTACCGAGGGACACACTCTGGGGTTCCACAGTGGAAGATGATTCATCAGGGAGAAAATCATCTTCATCCTGTAATGGAATAGTTAATTAGTCATTTAAGTATATATTAAAATGTACATGTAAATGCAATGAAGCCATTATTTATATGTACATCAAATTATCACTGAGGGGTGTAAATAAAGCTACAGATACAACTATCTTACATTTGAAAGCTCTTGGTCTTCTTCAATACAACCCTGATACTCTCGATACAAGGGAATGATAAAGCGACCGGACCTACAAGCAAAATCAGGACATTTAAAAATTGTGGTATATCCTACATGAATCGGAGTTGTAACAATTTAAAACCTGTTTGGATATTACATTCAAAGTTATGATACTACCTGTAGGTTAAACATTACCTATTTAAAAGGTAAGGATCAAAAGGAAAGTATGAATCTAGAGTGGTGACAACAGAGGATGATCCCAAGCCATTGCTGGTCACCGGTAAAATACAGCGCTTGTTACGCTCAATAATCGTGTCACAAAAAGCCAGCTGATGCATTCTGAAAGAGAAGTACATAGAAACTATCACTGTACATGTTGATTGTAACACAGTTTCAATCACCGAAGTAAATCCAAATTAATTCGGTCAACGCATTTTCTGCTGATTTGAGAAACTATTTCATAGGTGTAGTGCATCTTCCCAAGTCAAGGATTCTGATCCGCTCTGCTCTACATAAACCCTTGACCAAAAACACAATACATATGTGGGTTAACAATTATGCCATCAAGTGAGTGTACTCATTTTTGTACTTTTATGACCTCTTGTTCTGACAAGTCAGAGAATGCATTATAAACAGAAACATTATAGCGATATGGTTGTTCCCATGAACAAAATCAAATTTGTAGAAAAGATGGATTCACTCTGACTAAAAACCGATAGCAGTAAGTCAAATACTTTACTAATCTATCTCAAATTTATTTGACAATGGTTCAACATTGATCAATGAACAATTAACATCATTATTAAAACATATCTTATTGAATCATGCAAAGTATGACAACAACTAGAGTGAGAAGTTTCTCACCCTGACAAACTCTGCCTATTCGATCAAGGGTTTATGTAGAGCGGACCGCATAAGAAACTCTTGACTTGGGAAGATGGGGTGTAGTGAGGAACCTTAAAAGAGTTACTGCCTAAGTTTTAAAATACCTTGTGATGGAGGAGAAAGTTTTGACAATCACAGGTAGACATATGCGCAAGGGGTTCAAGCGACTGGTAACAATTCTCTGGAAGTTCAGGCTCTCCGCCCATTTGTGGCCTGCGACAAAACATACAATGTAAATACTAAACAGTGTAGCTGACAAACCCATTCAATTCACTTTCAAATAACTTTGCTATTGTACATTGATTATTGAATGTATCTCATCAGGATTTTTAAAAATATCAATACTATTGCAATGCTACCAAAATTTATACAGAAAAAAGGCACTGTAAAATATGGACCTTTCTTTGTTTCAAAGATTTCCTTGCTTCTGAAGACAAAGACGTAGAAGACGGCCTGACAGACACAGTAGAACGGGCCGTGATGGTTGACATCAGCGTTAACCACATCCTCACTAGTGCTGTCCAAGTACAGATGTACCCACTGACACATCAGGTCCAGGCACGCCGTCACAGTGCTGGGAAAACATGAAATACATAACAGTGAACATTTAATCTCTTTTTCATTTATTAATGTATTGGGCATGATGCTAATATAAGTATAAAATTTATTTGATGCATGGATGTCTGAATTTGAAAGAAATATGATACATGTACTACAAATTGGAGATCAAATCATACTGTCTATTAAATTACAAAAGTATGAATTTGATTAACTGTATATAGGGTTATTTTCACCCTTCTACACTTGCAAACAGTTTTGCCCTGTCTTAAATTTGCTCAGACCCAGTTGTATTTAAAGAGAGATAATTTGAGACATTGGAATTTGCCCAATCTTAAATTCGCACGCTGACAACGAGTGCAAAAGAAGTGAAAATAAAACAGGGGCAAATATTTCCCTGTATACAGTATCATGGCATTTTTGTTGTGTAGTGATTCATTTAAAGTAACATAGGACTATTTTATCACTAGAGTTAGACCGTGTGAGGACTGAGTGTAGTGGTACCTGACGGGTACAAACATGGCCCGGGCCAACAGACTGCCGATGTAGCCCACCGCGGCCTGTCTGAACACGCTCTCTGTGTTAGGGTTCTGGACCTTCTTCCACAGGTAGTCAATAAAACCCTCACAGATTGGCTGAAATCAAAGAGGTATAACGCTTTATCTAACAGAAATAATTCACTAAACTATAACATACAGGTAATGAGGTTAACAATTAGAATGGTACATTAGACTTTTATAGAGAAATGGAGTAAACTGAATGGAGAATAAACTAGATCTCGTTACGAGTAACGAGTAGGTCTTCCGTCCAATTTTGTTTTCATATGATACGATGAAATATCGATATTCTCTGCCAAATCTGCGATCTGGGTGAATCTAGGTTTTTTGTCTCGAGACCGAAAACGGACGAACAAAAGAGGTTTATGAAAATAAAAGCTAGGGTTTTTTATACATATGTTTAGTGTACACTACTGTTAATCATAGCAGATGAAACACCAAAGATAATCAGTTAAACTTGTGAAAAAAATGAATTGTTTGAACTCTTCTGGTGAGTACCGGAAGTGACGGTTGACAAAAGAAAACCCGTTAAATATATCTTCAATCGATTGTCTATCATTTATAAAAGTTTGTGTCTCAATCACTTACAGTGACTAAAATCTCGCTGGTATCAATTTTGTAAAAAAGGCTAAGTACCAAAGATATTTGAAATCTTGCTTGTTTTCAAGTTATCTGTAATATAGTTTACGAGTGACCTGGCTCCTCATTTAAGGGGCCAGCCCCTTTTTCTTGAGTTCAATCGAAAGTTCTCACGAATACTAACATTTTTTGTTCTTACACCCATCTAAAATTGTTGTTCATTTTTGAGATACAAATGATTGAATATTTTAGGGGCCAGCCCTATAGATCCTTAATGGGGACAGACTTTGGAGTTTTGATTAGTGGAATTGATTAGAATCATCAATGCAAACATTTTCTTTTCTACATTGCCTAACAAAATATGTCTCCTTCTCTAGATATATTGCATCAAAGTTTAAGTACTTTGGCCCCTTAAAATCCCTAATTACGTCATAAATGGGTGTGAAAATGATTTTACCTGATAAATATTGCTACAATCAACAACTTTGCTTCTATATTGCATTACAAAATTTTGATCGTTTTTAAGTTATTTGCAATAGAGTTTACGAGTGTCTTGGCCCCTAATTCAAGGGGCCAGCCCCTTTTTCTTGATTTTGTTGGAAAGAACGTTTAATTATCTACTATTTTTGTTATATATGTCTTAACAAAATATCAACTGATAAAAAGATACAGATGAAAACGTATGAAGAATTTGAATGAAAATTCGTACCCAATTTTCGTGCCTAGGCGAGCTCCAAAAAATGGCGCCACTGGCGTAAAACAAAATAATAGTGCACAACTTCAGACTATAGACTACCTATCCTGAAAATTTCATAGTCATATCTCTGATAGTTTCTGAGATCAGCTCTGCACAAAATAGGTCGTAAAAATATACAAAATGGCCGATAAATCGGTACCGGAAGTGCCGACAGGAAAAATCTCAAAAACGTATGAAGTTTACATCAAGACTCATCTTCTCTGAAAAAATGGTCGAAATCGGTCGAATAGTTTTCGAGAAATCTCGTGCACAAAATTTGTGGAAAAAAATAATAATAATAATAATAATAAGAAATCGTACGAAAACTATAAGGTCTTCCGTTGGAAACGGAAGACCTTAATGAAAGAAATTAACAGCCAAGAAATGAGTGTGTATTGTGTAAGACTTGAGCTGCTAGTATGAGTGTGTAATGTGTGTAAGACTTGAGCTGCTAGTATGAGTGTGTATTGTGTAAGACTTGAGCTGCTAGTATGAGTGTGTATTGTGTGTAAGACTTGAGCTGCTACTACTCACAGTTTTGGTGCTACAGAGATAGAACAGGATGAACTGGACATGACAGGAGGCGTGCGTGGGGAGGATGAGTCGGTCAAACACCAGCAGCATCTCACGGTACAGCTTCTTGGTGGCCTCCCAGTCACACTCACCTGTCAGGTAAACAATACCACCTACACTCTCATGTATACCCAGGCAGTGCCATTTTATACAAGAATAGAATTCCAGGGTCCCCCGCCGGTCAAGCAGTATACTAGTATACTGTATATTGGAATATTTTCAAACATTCAGGGCTGTTCCAGAATTAAATGTGTGGGGAGGTTGGGAGGAACATTTTTTTACCCCCACCACCCATTTTTTTTTTCTATTTTTCCTGTCGCAAATATATCCAAAATACTACAATCTAAAAGAACTTGACCAAAGTATTAGCGGTATAAACATTTGGTATAAATTTAATAAAAATCCGTCAAAATTTGTAGGCATGAGAGCGCTTACAAGGTCACAAAGTCCCATAACTCCAACAAAAAGTATCGACCAATGCTAATTTTCGAACTTGACCAAGATAATAGTGGTATAAACATTTGGTATAAATTTAATGAAAATCCGTCAAAATTTGTAGGCATGAGAGCGCTTACAAAAAAGTGTGATAAATCCGTCACAAAGTTCCATAACTCCAACAAAAAGTATTGACCAATGCTGATTTTCGAACTTGACCAAGGTAATAGTAGTATAAACATTTGGTATAAATTTAATGAAAATCCGTCAAAATTTGTAGGTATGAGAGCGCTTACAAGGTCAATTTTTTTATAAAACGGAGACGTTATTGTGGTCAAAGTCCCATAACTCCAACAAAAAGTATCGACCAATGATGATTTTCGAACTTGACAAAGGTAATAGTAGCATAAACATTTGGTATAAATTTAATGAAAATCAGTCAAAATTTGTAGGTATGAGAGCGCTTACAAGGTCAATTTCTTTATAAAACGGAGTCGTTATTGTGGTCAAAGTCCCATAACTCCAACAAAAAGTATCGACCAATGCTGATTTTCAAACTTGACCAAAGTATTAGTGGTATAAACATTTGGTATAAATTTAATGAAAATCGGTCAAAATTTGTAGGCATGAGAGCGCTTACAAAAAAGTGTGACGGACGGACACACGGACGCACAGACACACGAACGCACAGACGCACGGACGGACGCCCGCCCGGCATTTCTATGTCCCCGCACCGCGTTGCAGCGGGGGACAAAAATATAAAGCAAAATGCAAAGATTGAGACAATAAATCTTATCTTCTATCACACCCTGCATATGAAACTCCTGTGATAAATTAAAACACTGGTACATGCCTAACAGCTTTTATCATTTAGAAATCAAGTCAACTTCATAATAATTACATTGACAACAATCTGATTTTGTTGTCCTTGAGTATTATAAAAATACAAAAGGTCTTCTTACATTTATCACACAGTAGCATCAACACCAACAAAATGATTCATATTCACTTACCTTTTGAGTAACAGACATTTGAAATGTAGGTCAAGGTCAACTGCATGCAGACGTCCAGGATGTTAGCTTCCCTGTGGGTCATGGGCTTATCTGAGCACTTCTTGTCATATGTACTGCCATCTCTGTTATCCAAATCTCTTGTCAAGTCTTGCTCTATATCCTGATATTGTTAGAAATCACACATACACATGAAACTTTTAATCAAAGATCTTTCAAATCATGATAATTAGTTAAAAACTTTCACAATGTCTTTGAACTTTGACCCTCACACTTATGATATCAAACACAATGTCTTTGAACTTTGACCCTCACACTTATGATATCAAACACAATGTCCTTGAACTTTGACTCTCACACTTACAATATCAAACACAATGTCCTCCTCCATGTCTTCTTCATCACCCTCGCTCTCCTGGATGTTCTGTCTTGGTGCACGGACCTGGAATAATTCAGGTGGCAATTTTTACACGAGGGAAGAACCTCAGAAAGTTGGTACATATAGGTATAGGACAGTATATGATACATGTTCTTATACAAAAGTTTAAAACTTTAATGCAATTTAATAAGACAATAAACTACAAATCAATTCTTTTTTCATAAAAATAGATTTTTCTCAACATCCAACACCATGCACTCCTCATACCATTATCTCCGTACAAATATACACCAGTGAGAGACCATATACTCTAAGTGGTTACTGGCGTTGTTGGTTAAGTATGCGTATTCTATAGTCAAATAATACACTTAGGTAATAAATACACAGATTAGTGATTTGCTACTCTAAAGTTTTAATTTTTTTACCATATGCGCTGTGGTATTTTCCGTGATTTTTAAGCTTACCATTTAACTAATGTAAATTTCCCCCACACAAAAATAACCACTTTTACACTACTCAAGACCAGTTTATTCAACCAAGCCTGTGGGTCTCTCTGTCTCTCTCTCATATACATGTACTGATGGAAAATAATGTATTCTCAGTTAACTAATTTATTTTTCTTATGAAATTAACGCATAAATTTTCAATGACATTATAATTTTTGAACCATTAAAAAAAGTACTTACGTCCAATTTCAGCATTCTGTCGGTAATTAGCTCTAGGATTTTCTGCCTGCCATTGGGAAGATAGCTGGTGATTTGTAGCAGGTTCCTAACAAAGCACTCCTGTACAAACACAGGCTTCCCAATGTACGGAAATAAATCATGCAACAATGGCATTAAGATGGTCGATGACCTAAAAAAATTATTGTAAAAGTAAACAACATACCAGTATGCATTTTTAAAATGGACTTAACATCATCTAAGGTATATCTATGTACAATAAGTGCTCAGATGAAGTACTTTAAACCATCTTATTCACAAGCGAGAAAATTTTGCGAGAGCCTCGTCATTGTAAAATTTATCGCTGCAAACCTGCCTTTTTTGTATGGTTGTAATTAGTGCTGAAACAAATACCATAACTCAATATTCGAATTGATCTATTTTGTTGTTCTCTCTCTCTTAAAAAATATAAGTACCGTAATAGACTAAATTCTTTAAAATGCTTTAACGCCTACGGTCATGTGATCTCAAAATGAAATGGCTACGTTCAGCATTTAAGTGATTTATGCCCCAAAATTTAAAGTTATGAATTATGCTAGGGAATTTGCATGAAGAAAGATAAACCATATATAATTCAAGTATATTCTCCTATATAATCCTTCACTAGCATATTTCATTTCATAATTTATTAAAATATCTGTATGATATGATGTCTTTAAATATTTTTGAAAACTGGGGGCAGAAATAGGACCTTATTGAGTATAGTCCTTTCACATTTGATCATTTGACCATTAAGATTTCACACGGAAAACCTCATTAATCTTTGGTTAGTCTTTAAAGGTCCAAATTGCATTCCAAACAAAACTTCAGGCATTTCAAAGCTTTTGTAGTTCAGTAAGGCAATAAATCTAAATAATTTCCTTACATTGGGACAGAATCCAAGATGGCTTTCAGCACCATGTGAACATTCAGAAAGACGGCCTCCTGTCTTTGTCTGATCTCATCACTCACTTCTTCTGTATCGCTCTCTTAAAATACAAACAGAGCAAGTGTGCAATTATCTGGTAGTCATATTTCAAATTATTATGAATCTCATGCATACATGCAGGTACATGTACTGACAACAGACTGAGTTAAATATAGGACCAACACTAAGACATCTAATGTTTCATGACTTACAGATATTGGAAGAGATGGAGTACATTGTATATGCATAGCTAACAATTGTGTCACTTGTATAACCAGGGCTTATTTGACCCTTCTTGGTACAGGGTCCTGTACACGTGCCCTTACAATTGGAAATTTTTCCTCGAAAAATTGCTTTTTAGGGAAAATATTTAAACAAATATACCTCTATGCAAAAAAACAAACAAAAATTCTATACAGTTTTCTTGGTTTTCACTTGTATATTTCATGAATAATCATTAAATCAATGTTTTCACCATAATAAACCACATTTAACAGAACACTTAGATATTTTAATTGACATATATAGGAATGTCTCACTCAGCATAGTTTCAAATTCAGCATTCTTTCTTTTATAACACAATATGACATAATCATTTTGGTAATTTTTCAGATTTTAAGAAAAAACAGTCAATTTTCAATTGGGAACGAGTACTTTTATAGGACCCCCATGCAAGCCATATTATGCCATGAATTGACTGACTGACAGCATTTGACCATTGATATGTTGTCTCACTATTTTAATAAAAAAAAAACTGAGATAAAAGAAAGTACTTGACTAGTGACAAGTCACCTTGTCTCACTGAATAACTACCGTAATCCGGTGAATATAATACGCAGTAGTGTACAATACGCTCCCCCCACTTTGGGCCTGAAAATGGTGAAAAAAAGCTTGTTGGGATGTATTATACGCATCAAAAAAATTGACCAAACGGTAATCCTGAGTATCAACAACAACTTTGTATGCACGCTCAACTTCATCGCGGGAATACGCTACCGGAAATAAGAAAAACACAATATTTTCTTAGATACGGATTTATTGTAACTAATACATCGCGGAAGTATCTTTAATTCATAATCAATGTTTTAATTAGACCAAGTATTAAATATTCTACCGTAAATAAAATCAACTACCGGTACTTATATCATTGTTTAGTCATTACAATCCCTGTGAAGTGAAAAACGGACGATGTACAGGTATGGAGATAACGGACCTTATTAAATTCTTAAATGACTCCGATCAAAGTGATCAATTAGAGGCCTGGAACATAATAAAATATATGCACAAATAGTTGTGTTGTGTATAGTACACATAGCCTATGGGGGGTGTCCGAGATACCCAAAGCGTTAGCAGAGGGGGAGCACAACTGTTTCAATGGCTTCAATTAACAGAATAGGTTATAGAATTATTTTTATTCATAATTATTTGCAATTAATTAAATAGCATTACATGAAAATGGTTAAAAATGAGCCAAATGATGTGTAAGATCGGTTACAAATAGCACGTGGCCATCCAAGTCCGCATTCTATTAATAACAGCTGTAATGGCGGCGTACACGGAGATAAAGAATAGGCAGTTCAAATTAATTTTTAAAGGCCATTTTGAAACAGTTTATTTATTAACAGACTTAAAGTGTACATTTTCTTTAATTACATGCTATAACAATGATTTCCTAAGGGTTAAATATCAATATATATGTGATAATGAAGGAATGTTACGATGTACATGTATAGCGGGGTATCGGTCCTGTCTGTGAACAGCATAGGTAATACGGCAGTATGATAACCCGTGCTTCAGCTAGGGAAAAAATATGTCCAAATCCTATAGGGATGTATAATACGCACCCCTTTCTCACGGTAAAAAATGCTGGGGAAAAAGTGCGTATTATAATTACCGGATTACGGTAATAAAGGAGAGAAGTGATTGACCAGCAATAAGCCTATGAATTACTAACAATGGACAGAAAGAAATACTGGGGAATCATTAAAATTCAAGGGGGCCAATTTTCGTGGATTGCTGAAATTTTATAGGTTCATGGGGATGTAATTTCGTGTATTTTCTTATACCTACAAAAGGAATATGACTTTATAACCTTAATTTATTAATTTGTTGAGGATGTTAATTCGTGGTTTAAAGATACCCACGAATTCGACAAAAATTGAGCCACCACGAAATCTAATGATTTCACAGTAATTGACCAGCAACAGGTTAATGACCTACTTTAAATGGATATAATGAAGTATTTAACCGGTACTTACGGTATGTACTGAGTCAAAGGCTTACTGACAATGAGCAAAGAAAATTACTTTACCAGCAATGGGTCTACGACTTACTGACAATAGGCGGTGAGAAGTACTTGACCAGCATGCGTAGACTGGCTCTCAGGTAGTAGGTGTGGGCACAGACCAGGCCCAGGAGTAAGGACTGGTACTCCCTGACCACACAAACATCTCTGCTGGCCCAGTCCAATTTCTGAAAAAATTAATGTGTTAAGCAGGGAATTATTAATTTTTAAGGTATGTTCTGTGTCCTGATAATCTTATAGATTCGCCATGTGTTTTGTTTACCCTTTAGACTTGTCCTTGTTTAATCATAATACTTTATAGCTGCCTTTTAATTCTGTGATAAAAAATCATTAATTACAGTAAACTTATGTTTAATGACTTAGATGAATACAAATTTTGAATAATTTTCACTGAACATAACTGGATACGAACCAAGAGTACCGCTACCAAATCCTCAAATTCCCTGGAAAGTTCTGTGACATTATCTTTGATAGTTCTCAAGTAAACTCGTAGATCTTCTGACTACAAACAAACAGAAAATATGCATTTTAGAGAATATTTTATAGTGAAAACTACAGAAATATCAATCATAAAATGAAAAACAAGAAAAACCTTTGTTTGCAGGTCAGACAAAATATTGAGAAACAGATCGTAGTCCTTGTGTGATCCCTTAAAATAAAAAAAAAAACAAATATATTTTTTTTAAATAAAATAATATGCTCAATGACAGTTTATTTCAGTAGAGTTTTCATTCATTTAAACTACATGTATAAAGTTGACCTAATTTAATATGATCCAAAGTAATGTGTCAAGAAAAGATGAAAAAATGCAATTACCCGCCTGTATTGATGAAACAAAGTCTTCAGGTCAAATTTCTCTGAGTTTTCAGCAGACATCCTGTAATAATTTTTATGACCGTTAAAAATATGTTTTGTTTTTCAAAAAATATGTCAATATTTCACAACCCCGTGACACACAGGCTTTTATAACTAGGTGTATTTGAAATGCACCTGTCATATAATTAAATTTTAAGAATAAAAATATTAGAATGATAATTACCTTCCGCTACTTGCCAGTCTCGTGTGTTTTACATAATTTCATTGTGCTTAATTCATAATAAATAAATACCCCCATAAAAACGTGTTTTCCTTCAAATGATCAAAATAAAATGAAGCTCGATCCCGATCTATAATTGAATTAAATACTTATTTTAAGAATACATGTATATACATAGCTATAAAAAAATCAACTTTTAGAATGTATTCATTGTTTAATCTTTCATCTATGAGAGGAGTATTTCATCAGCATTTTTCGATACAGTCGAATCATGTTAGTTCGGGCTCATCTAAATCTTTTGCGATGAAGATTTAAAAAGGAGTTAAGATGTCTGCGCCCATGGAAGGAGTCGCACCTGTCCGGGTTAAACTTCTATTTAATAACCTTCCTTTAGAAAGTTCTTGGGTTTTAGTGAAAACCAAAAAATACTCAAGAGTGAAAGAATTTTTAGATTACATAAAACGAAAATTTATTCCAAAGACAGATGGATCATTGACAATTCACATTAATGGCTGTAAAGTCCCAGAATGGGAGAAATCCTGTATATTTCGTGAAGATGACGTTGTGCAATTGTACTTGAATGAGGTGGCCTATAGTTCTAATCGGTAATATATACCTACTTTGATCGATAAAACTGTAATATTTGGGACCTATATACTTCCTGATAATACATATTATGCTTTCACAGTTACAACTGTTCACTACAAGTTGATTCACAAACAAAGGTGGTAAGTCCACATTTTAAAGCAATAAACAAACTTAAAAATTTAAACGCATATTAAAGACATCAAATTTTCATTTAGAAATGAAAAATTTGAAGGTGAAATTTATTTTTCTCAAATTGAATACAGTTGAACTTTGATATCTCGAACACTGATATCTCGAATACAGGGGATTTGTCTAAGTGATTGGTAAGTCCCAACCACTTATATTTTAAGTATTTCGCCCTTGAATACTCAGATATCTCAAAGTTTTTAAACAATCCCATTTTAATTAGATTAATCTAGTTCCAGATAACAAAGTTTGACTGTAATTTGATTTTTGTTGTTACGCTATAGGAATGGATAAAAAAAATATTTATAAAAATCTCATACTGCAGTGCTTTCTGTGACAGTCAGACTGGTTCTAATACCAGCAACAGACAGCACAGTCGGTAAAACACCTGACTATAGATTTAGGGGCCCAAGTTCATTTCCCAGGCTGGTCCATCATTTCTTCATCCTGTTACATTGCTGTGACCAACCCTGGAACTAATAGGTCAATTTCTGCCAGGAAAATATCAAACCTTTGGTGGTTGTCGAGGGTGAAGATCATTTAAGGGGGAAATGTGATGGTCAGATGGGTTTAAATACTTCAGCTCAGTTGGTAGAGCACTTGAATTGAGATTCAGGGGGCCCCGAGTTTCAAGTCCTGGTCTTGTCCATCATTATTTCACCCATCCCATTACACTTTCAACACAAGATCTTTTATTAATTTTATAATCATTTTTAAAAGCAAATAGTCTGACACCATTCACTTAATGGTAAAATTTTTTAATTTATAGAACAAATTCCATATTAACCTTCTTTAAAACAGACAACCCTCTTATTGCTGTAACACTATAAAATGTTTAAAATTCAATATAATTTTTGTAGGTTAGTAGATCCAAAAGTGTGCGAGAATAATGATGCTGAAGAAAGAATTGTACCCAAGAAAAAGAAGAAGAAAAACAAAGAGGAACCGACACCAAAGTTAAGTCTGGAGAAAGAACATGAAGAAATGGACACATGGAGATCAGCGGGAGATGATAATTTGGAGATAAAGAAAAGAAAATTGTCAACAGAAAAACAAGATGTTATGCCCAGTGAAAAAGATGGATCTGCCAAAAAGGCAGAAGAAGAGCAGGAAAGTGTGACCCGCAAAAGGAAAAGGACCAGAAAGCGTAAAAATCATAAAGAAGAGATTGTTACTCCTGCGAGCGCTAGTAACAAACCAGTAAATGTGCGGCCTCTCAGACAATATGCAGACACATCCAACAATTTGCACATCAAGTTCTCTTCAGATAACGAGGAGGAAGAAAGAAACTCTGTGACAGACTCCAAAAGGATACAACAGGACTTCACAGACAGACAGACTCACAGAACCAGCACTCCCGTGTACCAGGCTGATCAGGACCAGTCTGCAGGGGCTGGTGATTTTACATATAATGGACAGAGTTCTTTTTCATTGGAGAAACCAAATTTGACACAGTCAGTCTTAGCGAATGGAGTGACAGTGTTCTCAAGACCAAGAAGTCGACAGATAAAGAGCAATAATTTTAGAGAACTGAGCAAAGATGAGCAACTGTCCACCAGGCTCAGCAACAGGTCCTTCGTTTTACAGGTTCGATCATTTGTGCAAGACCTTTATCTGCATGCAGTTTTGTGAGAATCTTATCACTAACATCATGTATCATCAGATTTTATGGCAAAAGAGAAACATATTCTTAAAATTGAAAGAGATATTCTCGGATATTTTTTGTGTAGGAAGTTTGTTTTTTAAACTTTTGCCCCAGTAATCATCATTCATGTGTTGTGTAGCTGCACTTTGAGCAGGATGATATAACATTAGATCCTTTTTCTCATTTTTAGAACACAAGCCAAAGTAATGGAGTAGATGATCAAATTTTTACGTCAATGGACATGGCTGAGAGTAATCTATCAGGGATACCCAACATTGCCATCCCAGTACGCAGAGACTACCAGAAATTTCCATTGCTGCAGGGAGACCCCAATCCTGGAGACAAGATAGCATTCAAGGTACATGTTCTAGATTCGACCAGTGTATGACTAACCGTATTTGTTTTTTGAAAGGAAAAAAATTTCATTAAAATTTGTTTGATTTATCATGTTTACTGTGTCAAACATTTCATGAGGGGAAACAAAATTACTAGTAAACCTTACTTTCTTCAAATCTAGAATTAGAAGAAAAAAATGTTCAGCCCTTCAAGCAATTTAAAATATGTCTTTAAAAAAAATGTTTGTTCCATTTTTTGTCAGATTAAAACTGTGACATACATATTTTTGTTTTGAATCATAGATTCTAGAAATGTCTGACGATTACACCCCAGAAGTTGGAGACTACAAGGTATGATCTGTCCCCTCTCTACACTTGCACATACATACCATGTATGTCTTCCTTTTTGATTTAATTTACTTTGGGTTATATTGAAGACCATGTGATTCTTTGATTCCCTGAATGATAGCCATGTAAAACCATGCACAGCTAGGACTTGAACATGTTTCTTCCCTATGGTGTATATATGATTGACTATGTACATTTGTAATGTAAGAATGACACCAATCTACATGTAAATGACTCTGTTTGTATACCACAGGAGGCAGAAATCATTGGGTTTAACAGTTCATCCCAGATGGTGGAACTGAAAATTATACCAGGGTTCATTAAAGGTTTGTATGAGACGTTAACAAAATGCAAAATTTTGTTGATGAGCAAAATCCTTTTGTACCATAATCTGAAAATTATTTAAACAAAGCATGAAATGAAGATTATTAATCAACAACATGCCTAAAATGTTTCACTGATTTATTTTTTTCTTTGCCAGAGCGCAAGTTGGGGAAGTTTGATGTGGATTTTGGTGAGGATGAGGGGGAGGTTCACGGATCTTCCTCAGAAGTTCAGGTGAGAGCCAGAGAGAGGCACACCCTTAGATACATAGAATGAAACAACGTTTTTGTTTCAGATTAAACTTTTACATGCATTACCAGTATTAACTGGTTTTAAAAAGCAGAGTCTTCAGTCCAGAGATCAATGCAAAATACATATTTAATAGACATTGAAATATTAAGTACATGTACATATATTAATGAGTTTTCTGTTTAGACTAGGTATATTTCATGAAATATTTACTATGATTAAAATTTTTCTTTAAAGTAGACGTCATTTTTCAGATAGCTTATGTAAAACAATTACAAAGAAGGATATATACAAAACGCTTGGGTAACAAAGATGTAAACATGTGGTTATCATGTATTCTAAAGCAGTACTTAACACATGTGTACATTAAATTACCTTTCCTTTATGTCTTTTTATGGATGCTTATGAATGCTTCTGAAATCTGAATCCAGTTTTCCAACAACAACAAAATTCAAATAGATTAGATTAAAAGTATACAGTTAAACTTCGGTATCTCAAACTTGGTGGGACTGAGGAAAAAATTTGAGATATCCAAGGGTTCAAGATATCGAAGTTGATGAAAGTTGGTCTATGATGTTTTAATCGATTTTTTTCTAATGGTCTGAACTGAAGTTTGAGTTAAGCACCCTTGCAAGATAATCTAACCATCCCCCGGCTTGAGACTAGGTCCTTTGGTAGATTGATTATCAGATATGATCTGTACTGAAAATTGACTCTCTGGTGCAGATTTATACACCTCAAAAATTATTTAGTTAATAAATTTCTTGATTATTTTTCAATTTATTGTGTTTTGTGTGTAAGAAATAATCATCACGAGCTATTTTTAATTATTGTCTCATCTGAAGTCACTATATCGGCATTATCGATAACATGGCTTCAGTAATTACAGAGAAAGGGTTTCAACAGCTTGGGGCTATTAAGGTGTGAAAATCACAGGTGACCTCAGTAATAGCACATGCTATACATAAGAATCTGTTCAATAGACTGGAAAATCAGCCTAAAAGAGAGACAGTGCACTGAAGGTGTGACATTATTAAGGCGCTGAATTGACTTGACCTCGAGATAACGCACGTCTTTAAGTGACTGGGGCGGTAAATTTACTTCGAGATAAGTGGGGTATTCGAGATTTCCATGTTTGACACACTGGGGGTTTTCTAAATCACTTATATAGTAAAAATGGCAGGGACCACAATTACCTTCAGATATCCCCGGTATTCGAGATATCGATAATTGAAATATCAAAGTTTAACTGTACTTTAAAAGCTCTAAATAGACGGGTCACACTCTACCTACAAAAATAAAACTGACCACATATTATGCACTAATTACACATAGCAGCAAAACATTGAGTCCATTAATTTATAGCATTGAAGAAGCTGCATGAGTTATTTTATGTATTCTAGTATTCTATTTTGATACTGCTGTACACTTTTGACCATCTGACTTGTATTTATCATTTCAGAATCACCCTTTGACCTCCCTGATGGAAGTGAGGCTCATCACAGACTGAGGAAATCTCCAGCCATTCTACTCACAGACTTAACATAGATTCTTGTGACTTTGTAATGAGTGTAATGTTTCATTTAGTAAATGTTTCCATAAACCTATTGTTTACTTGTTTATGTTGTAAAGGCCACAGTGTGAGAGATGGGGTCAATTACAATGGAAAGTAATTAATTAAATTACAATTACTTGCTTAAATTCTTCAATTAAATTACCATTACCATTACAAGAGTTTTCAAATGTAATGAATTAAATTACAATTACTTTGCAGATGTAATTAATTAAATTACAAATTACATTTTCATCAAAATTTACTAAAACCATGATTCATATATAACACATAAACATTTAAGGAGGTATATATCTATAATATGAATAAAATTTCCTCGTAATCAAAATAATTTCACTGTTTGAGAATTTGCTAACTATTCTGATAATCAGTTACAATTTTTGGAAAGAAAAAATATAAATTTGGTTTTTAGCTCTCCTGAGCCAAAGGCTCAAGTGAGCTTTTCTGATCACAATTTGTCCGTTGTCTGTCGTTGTCGTTGTTAACTTTTCACATTTTCATCTTCTTCTCAAGAACCACTGGGCAGATTTCAACCAAATTTGGCACAAAGCATTACTAGGTGACGGGGATTCAAGTTTGTTCAAATGAAGGGCCACGCCCTCTTTAAAGGGGAGATAATTGAGAATTATTGAAAATTTGTTGGTATTTTTCAAAAATCTTCTTCTCAAAAACTATTTGGCCTGAAAAGCTAAAACTTGTGTGGAGGCATCCTCAGGTAGTGTAGATTCAAGTTTGTTCAAAACATGGTCCCCAGGGGTAGGGAGGGGCCACAATTGGGGGATCAAGTTTTACATAGGAATATAAAGAGAAAATCTTTAAAAATCTTCTTCTCAAAAACTATTGGGCCAGAAAAGCTCAAATTAAAATGGTAGCATCCACAGGTAGTGTAGATTCAAATTTGTTCAAATCATGGTCCCCGGGGGTAGGGTGGGGCCACAATTGGGGGATCAAGTTTTACATAGGAATATATAGAGAAAATCTTTAAAAATCTTCTTCTCAAAAACTATTTGACCAAGAAAGTTCAAATTGGCGGGTAACCATCCTCAGATAATGTAGATTCAAGTTTGTTCAAATCATGGTCCCTGAGGGTAGGGCGGGGCCACAATGGGGGATACATTTTTATACATAGAGAAAATCTCTAAAAAATCTTCTTCTCAAAACTATTTGGCCAGGAAAGCCGAAATCTGAGTGGAAGCATTTCCAAATCGTATATAGATTCAAGTTTGTTAAAATAATAATCCAGTGGAATGGTGAGGCCACAGTGGGGAATGAATTTTTACATAGGAATATATAGAGAAAATCTTTAAAAATATTCTTTTTAAAGACCATTTGGCCAGAAAAGCTTTAACTTGTGTAGAGGCATCCTCGGGTAGTGTAAATTCAAAATCACAGTCCCTAGTGGTAGGGCGGGGCCGTGATGGCGGTTTGAATTTTTACATAGGAATATATAGAGAAAATCTTTAAAAATATTCTGGGAAAGTTTTTCGGTCCAAAACTCAGTACATAGTGTGAAAGCACAGGTTATGCAGATATAAGTTTGATGAAACCATGATACCCTAGAGAAAAGTGGGGCCACAAAATGGGGGGGGGGGGGGTATATAGGAATAGAGAAAAATCTTCTTACAGGTACAACAACAAAAGGGGCTTGGTATTTACCAAAAGAAAGAGGTGGAAAAAAATTGGCAGATTTTCAATTTTTTTTAGCAAGATCTACTGTACTTAGTTGCCAAGATATTTTGATCATGTAATGCTAATTTGCTCAGAATTAAGGCAATTGTTGCTCAGGTGAGCGATGTGGCCCCTGGGCCTCTTGTTATTGTTTATTTTAAAACTGGTAGTCACAATAAGGAGGTGTCCCATACACCCTGATATTCAATAAACATTTAAAAGTCATATCCCTTAACCTACACCTACCATGTCAACTAAAGTATTTCTTGCATGCAAAACTATTATATGAAAACTTTCTCCTTTGCATTTTTATACACTATTTTTTTTCTTTGTAAATACAATGCCAAAGTACAGGTTAATCTCGGGTAGAGGGCAGACTTTAATTGTTATCAAAACACAATTCACACCTGTTGTTCTCTACCTAATTATCAAAATGTTAGCAATAAGGGAAAACACCCTGCGGCCATGTTAGGCATCAAAAACTTAAACCCATTTGAAGCCATGCATTTTAGCTCTGTGTATTTTAGGCTATCACTTGATAGTTTATATAATTTCGATAACACTGATTTTGTTTGTAAATTCAACAGTGATGTTTTAAACTAACTCAATGATAATTGACACACTAATTATTCTAATAAGAAGGGAAATAAGTATTTTTTAAGAAAAAAGAGATCAAACAAATGATCAAATGCATGTACTTAATTAAATTTTGGAAACTTATCATTAAATATTGAATCACTGAAAAAATCCATTTCAAAAAATATTTAGTATCATAATGATATATATAATAATAGTTTAATGCTTATTAACTACTCTTCGAACTTGACCTAATGTACCATTGTGTGGGGAAAAATGGGTAGTGGACAGCTTAATATTTACATGTCCATCAGCGTGTAATTGAAAGTAATTGAAAAGTAATTGGAATTACATGCCTTTTTTGAAAGTAATTAATTAAATTACCATTACATGTAATTGAAAATGTGACCAATTACACATTACTTCCAATTACATCAAAAATTGTAATTAATTACACTCAATTACCATTACAAATTACCATTACCCCATGCCTGGGCCACACCAATATAATTTCTTGTTTGTCGGACATTCAGTGAAAAAAGGTATGAGCAGGCGAGCGACTAAGTAATAAAATTATTATTTTTTGTAGCCAAAATTTTTAGACGGAAGATAAATTAATTTGTGCAGACAGTTATATTTTTTTACTTGTTTCTGATGTATAAATTAAAACTATCCAAAAAACAAGAAATAGAGCAGAAATAGAACAGAATAGAATTGAATAGCGCAGAATTTCCTGTATCTGGGAAATTAATGATATTATTTGTATACTTTTATTTAAATACGAGCACGCAGGGTCCGACAAACAAGATATTATATTGGTGTGGCCTAAAGTGTTACTGATCGTATAGACATTCTATCCCCGAAAACTGTGTACAGTTATAAGCCAATTCACACATACAAACTCCTTGTAAATCGTCTTTTAAATCAGTTTGTACTGGTGTCTATCGACACACTTGAATCTCTCATTCCATGTGTTGATATGACATTACAAACATGTACATCTGTAATTCTTTAAAAAAACACACTTCTTTGTTTTCTAGCAGTTTGCTAACTTTTGAACTGTTTAACGTCTGATTCACAGAGGACTCAACGACCACTCCATTTGCATAGAAAAAGAAAAATGTAAAATTTCAGTTTTATTCAAATTTGATTCTATAACAATACTGGCAAAATGGACAAAAAGAATTACCGGTACTGATGGACATTAAGAAATTATACAAAGATCAACTGATTTGTCAGAGGTGTGCAAATACATGTATAAGGTTGAAGCTTAGAAATGATGTTTCTTAAAATGGTCTTCAATGGCAGACAATGATAAAAATAAGCACATGTAGCATGAATCAAAAAACAAAACATTCCAAGATAAATGAAAGGAAACATTTTAATTTTAATTTCAGGTGAATTTTGAACATAGACTTTTACTGAAGTTGACCTTGATTAATACATCTGGCTACACACATGACAAAAATAAAGCTTGTATAAGTAGACAGCTGATCTCGTATCACATAGTAATGCTGCCTGAAGAGTGGCTCAGTAAACAAAAGGTTTCTCTATACCAGACCACCCACAAAGATCCTTTAATGGACGGTCTGTCTTCATAAGACCATCTCCGTGGCTCAGCAAACAGACAATCTGTTCATAAAGGACCATTCCCAAAGACAGATCTGTCCAGATAAGACACCCTTCAAGGGTAAAGTATAGACAGTCCAAGGGACAGACCAGTACTCTGCTGGTGTCAGACCACCCCCAGGGACAGATGGGGGGAATGCGTTCCTGCAATGGCAACCAGCAATGGTAGATCTCCAGCATCAAACCTACAAATAAAACCATCCAGTGTTTGACTGTAGTCATTGATTTTACCTAACAACAGTATTCTCTCACCCTACTTGTATCGTGTACTTGAAGAAATCTTTTTAATTTTTTTTCACTTTAGTTCTTAATAGTTCTCTATAACTTGATTAATGTTCAGTCTTACCCAAGTAACTTTGTAATCCCTTTAATGTCACAAGGCCCAGGATTTTTGCTGTCTCTCAAGTACTCAGCAAGCATGATGCTTTTGAAGTAAATTTCCTGTAGACGATCCTCTAAATGCATTAAGCACTACAAACAAAAGCAAAAACATTTATAGTATATAGGATGTATAAGCATGTACATGTGTATTTCTGGGCAAGCATTCTCTGAACTGATGAACTTCACAGAATTTCGATTATAAATATGGTGATGTATGAACTTACAAATTCTGAGCTCATTTTAAGTTTATGAAGCTGTTGAACAGCATCCATCATGTTACAAACGAGCTGCGAAGCGACCACCCGGCTAACTTTGGGAGGCTGATCGGACGATTTACTGCTCATGATGTCGACAGTCCTACAAAACAATGGAGGACACATGTATCTGTTGAATTTCTCAATGGCATACATTTGTATATAAACTAATTAATCAATTTTGCAATTCTTACCACTTGTCTGTATCAGCGACAATAAACACAGCTTCTGTGATTGGTTCGTCTAACACTGGATGCTGCAATAAGGTAAAAGCCTTATATAAATATTCATGAACATTATAAAAGGTTGATACCAGCATATATGTTTGTGTATCATACACAAAAGAGATGAACTGAAGCCATACAAACCTGTGTGGCCATATGTAGGTCAATGATGAGTCTCTCTTTGAAGTTGGTGTCGGAGGTTCCATGCAGGACAAAATTTGAAAGGTAATGGTCAGAAAAATCTGCCAGAAGTGACCGTCCAAAGTTCCTGTCAAACATCTTAATGCTACTATTTTTCTCACTGCTTATGCTAAAATCAAGGGAAAAATAAAAATCATGTTATTTCTTCATATATCTGACAAATAGTTGAAACAAGCACTTTAATGGTGACACCATGAAAAAATATTAAATGAATTACTATGGATTCAGGTAAATACCTTGGCATACTCAGCTCTTTGAAATGAACAAGAGGGTCCATGTGGTCAAAATCGAAACTGCTGGTGGAGGATAGGTGCCGCCGTCTATTTAGTTCAGTGGGGGTAACAGACCTGAAAGAATAAAGGACATGTTTAAATTAATATGATAAAAACACATACAATGTTACCAGTAATTTTGGAGATATTCTTACAGTTGATATGGGTATCTGTGTACTGACAAAATCTATAACAATATAGACTGTTTTCATTTTCAATATGTTGCATACCTGCAGCGCCCCGGATTATAGGTGGAGGGTTTAGAGAGTTCAGAGCTGATCTGTCTAGACAGGGGGGACACCTTGGGTCGTGCGGTCTGACCCACTGACCCAAGACGTCTCTGATGCGTTCCTCCCACTTCCGCCTCCAAGGCTTCCGGCAGACATTCCAATGACTGGGATGTCACTAGGTCTCTTATTGCTGGATGAATCACCACTCGCTTGTCTTCTGGAACCTCATCGATCGTTTTAGTTTCAATGCTATCATCATCCATGTACTCGTTAAACATACTAAGGCTCCTTTCTGAAAGATACAGGTGTTTGATATCTGCTGTGGACGGAGTTTTGACTGTCGCCTCCTTGTGGCTCAACTTAGATGAAAACACTGAGGTGGTATTGGCAGGATTCGTTACTTTCTCCTCACAAGTCCCGTTAGTTATGGCTCTGTTGACATTTCTCACAGTTTCTATGCGAACGTTTTCCACCACGTTATCTGTCGACAGTCTACACTTGATCTTTTCCCCGTCCTCCGACTGAACTATTGAGCAATACCCTTCATCCTGATTCATCTCTAGTGATGATTCCACCTCGTTATTCCTTTTCACATCACTTCCCTCATGAAGAATAGGGTGGCCATGCAGATCTAGTTTCAGACTTTTCCTGTCCACACTGCGGTTGAAGTCCCCACTGCTGTGAACATCATGCGTTCCACTGTCAGTTACATTTATCACAGAATTGCTATTATTATAGTAATTTTCAAGTTTCTCGTCGGCGCCTGTGGGGAATTTGAAGCCCTCCTGTACGGGGGTTTTATCCTCCTCCTGTGCTTCCAGACTGATGTCTTCTAAGAACGACTTCAGGGAACCAAGCTCACTGTTCTCATGAACGTCACTACAGCGTATAAAGTAGCTCAATATGTAAAGGATTTTCCTGACAATGTCCGCTTTTTTCCCCACAATAATAGTCCTAGCTATCTTCAGTGGATAACCAATAGCACCATACATATCCCTAAAAATCAGACCAAAAACAAGGATTAAGGATAACGATCAGCATATTTTAACCACTTGTTTCAACAACTTCATATCATAGGAGAAATTCTTATGAAACTCCTGTTCTTACCCTAACTGTGCCCACAGTGGGTTGTAAGGATGAGTTTTGGCTAATGTGTCAACCTGTAACAGTTAAACAATTACATGTGTAATAAGTCTACATATTTCATAATTTCAGATAAAATGAGCTGGGTTCCACCCGCCATAATAGATTTTGCTTATTAACTTACATCCTTGAAATATTTTACTATGACAACTTATTTGCAATCACAAAAATAAAAAATATTTTTAGGATAACATAATACCCTAAAAAAGAAAATAAATAATTTACACATACCCATTTAGCGGAGTGATTATGGAGGTATGTTTTGGAAGGCGTGCCCCCAGCCGGGGTTACCGTGGGAACCCAGGCGAGATGATGAGTCAGCACTGCTGTCACCAAAGTACTCATAAAACTGTCAGAAAAATAATCACACAAAATTACTAAGTCATAAACACACACACAAAATTACTTTCATAAACACACACACAAAATTTAATACCTGGACTAACAAAAACAGAAGGAAACCTGTTAAAATGTGCCAGTGAATGCCAAAATAATAATTACACACAGGCATTGACAACTTACAACTCATTATTTTTGCTGTCAAACTTGTTGATGAGTGAGACCAACTCCCTCATAAAGGTCTCACAGATCTGGTAGCGGTAGCTGGGGTGGGACATCATGCTCAGCCACACGGGCTCACTGAGGCGCGGCGTGGTGTACAGGTCCATTATGTCTCCACGGAATATCTCCAGAGCCTGAAACCCAAGCAATTTTTAACATGATAAAATGTAGTTGGCTTTTCCATAATCACAAGGCCCTTCTTGTATTAAGGAATCTCTGTCTAAGATATCAGTACAAAACCAACAAAGCTTACCTCCATGACAATGTCCACAAACTTGTTTTTGGAGCAGTAGGCTTTCTCCACCGCCATCTTTAACTTTTCAAGGTGACCTTCGATCAGTGTAATGTGAGAAAAGAAGAAATTCTGGAAAATTCTACAAAAAGCAAGGAATACTTTTACAAAGATGACCAATGTCTTACAATGCATGCATCTATCTCTCCAGCAATCAAATTTAAGGAAACTTCCACAAAATTGAGGCATCGGCCACTCACAAGTTCTCCTGTTCATTCTGCTTCTGGTCGCCCCCGAACACAATGCCTAGAGCGAGCTTACTCTTTCTCTTTCTACAGCCTGGCTGAGGACCCAGTGAGTTCTACAAACAGCAATAAAAAAATAGATTAATAATCTGTTTAATACATGTTATTAATAATTTATTTAAAACAAGGACATCAAAGTACATTGTATTCTGGGTCCAAAGGCTATTATTACAAAGTTGTTAACATTAAATGTGGCAAAACTATAAGAATTTATAATTTGTAAAAAAAAAACCAAATGGATCATTTATTGCACATTTTGAAATACTGCATGCATAAGTAAATATCTGATCCACAGTAAGGAAAATTTAAAAATATGGCCTCATTAAAATATTAATTCTTTGTAGATTTCATAAGTAACAAAGTACAGAACTAAGCTAAATAATTACAGGTGCATCTTGGGCAGCCAGGTTGTCCTGCGAGTTGCGTTTCTTGATTCCCTCGAAGGAAGTGGCCATACTTCTCATCCAGCGCCGATGCATGCTGCTGTAACTACTGGCGTTACTGCTGGGGGAGGGGAAAGGCGTGTGGAAACTGCCACTGGATGTCACTGAAGAGAAACACAATGGCATAATGAAACATTGGTATAATGAAACAATGGTATAATGAAACAATGGCATAATGAAACATTGGTATAATGGAAACAAACATATCCATCTTCTGTTCTCAACTCTTAGAGAAAGTTCTCAATGAAAAGAGTCTACTAACATGAAGCCAGTCCACTGTCTCTATCGTAAATATCAAAGGTGGCGATTCTATCAGGTACATCCATGGGGACACTGTGATCTGAAAGAAAACACCACAATAACAAGCTAATCAGCTTAAAAAAGAGGTATTTTTGGATCTCTCATGATGAAATATCAATAACCAAAATTTATGACCTACCATTTGTATGGGGTTTCTCCGGCTGATAAATGAGCCGCGGACTGGTTTGTTCTCCTTGACTTTGATAACTTTGATCTAGATCGAGGTCACTGAAACATAACAATTAAGACATGTAGTCAGCATTGAAACAATGTGTTTAGAATAATAATGCTGTCATAATAAAGCCTAAGTGCCTACCAGTGAAGGGATTCTTGTTTTGGGGTGGTTGGAATAAAGACTTTGGTCAGCAGCATCTGTGACCTACAAAATAAAGACATGGTCAATGAATATAAACATGAACAATATAAAAAAAACTAAAATTGTAAGTATATTTAACAAAGTGATCCAATTTTTTATACATTAAATTACAAATTATATATTATGCTTTACAGTTTTATTGAATATGTGGTGAGCTTACCACAGGAAATGGACTTTGAGGGAGGAGCCCTTTTGTGCCATTCCCACACTGCCAAATAGCACCTCCTCGAGCGTCTTGAAATCCGAGCATGGCTTTGTTAACTGTCACACACAAGATAAAAATCACATAGATAAAATTTTAAATGATACATAATCTAAAACTGTAATGTTGTGAAGATATTCACAAATGTGATCCTTCATTTACCTGGTATTTGGCCTGATATCGGGGGCAGCTGTTCTCCCCTGCGGAAGTGTTAGGACTTGTATTTGGCTGGGTTTCTCTTCTGTGACATTTTGAACTTCGAGAACATCTGGACTGCTATTTATTTGCAAAAAATAACGTTTTAAACTTTATTCTGGTAACAATTTGGGTTTCTCAGAGAGAGACAGAGAGAGAATTTGCAAGCTCTATTAAGCATCCTACCTTTTCCTCTACTTTAATGACTGACTTTGAGTCAAACAAAATGCTGCGATTTCCATCCAACTCACTGTAGAGCAGCAATCTGATCTGAGACGGGTCAAAATCTGGAGTCTTCCACCTGATAAAGAGAGCAGAAATCAGAATGTTATCATCCCTTGCAAAAGAATATAGAGCACACAGACTGAGCGGTATGTATCATGCAGAGTGATAAATTGCAAGTTACATTACACTTTTTAAGGATCACAGGGGAGAATGAGGAGGGGGTGGGGTGGAAGAGGGCCAATATTCTTGATTTTGCGAGTACCACTTATAAATCACTCCAAGTTCTGTGATCAATTATAAGTTATATTCAAATAAAGATACATTTGACAATATTATCAATGAAACACATATAATATTTTTTAACAAACAACAAAAGTTTTCCCCTGAATGATTCAAAATTTCATCATTGCCATATATTTTTTAAAGAAATCAATGCTTTATATACCTGTATACTGATTTTTCAGAGTACATTTCTCTCTGCTGATAAAATTTAATGATTAGTTTTAGTCTTCTCTATTAATAGAAAGAAACAAGACTACTGAAAAATTAATCAATTATCATAGATGTATTAGCACTTTTCAGCAGCAAGATTCTTGGAAACATTTAGCCAGAGAAGCTTGACTTTTACACAACACCCTGAATCATAAGTTTGTCATACTCTGTATCAATGCTGCATGTGTGTGTGGGTATAAAAAGCTATGCTCAACAGGAAGTATGTGACAAGCAACTTGAGCTTACTCGAGCAATGAGTACAGATGGCTCATGGGCACCAAGCTTGTTAATTGTTATCTGACAAAGGTTGATTTTTAACAGGAAGCAAAGTATGTTTGGGAAGTGGATGTACATTTGTTTGCTTTATAGGAGGTGTCTGTGTAAACAGGTGGTCCATGCTTACTCTCCAAGAAGAAATATCTCCTTTCTATTGTAGATTTGAGAGGGATGTAACACCCTTAATGAAATAAAAAATAATAACACAGCATTAAGAATAGTTATAAACTGTCTTATGGCAGATTTAATTTTTGAGAGTTCTTGCAAACACTTGTACTTTTAAACAAAATACTGTTACATAATTCTTATCGACTCAATGTGGATCTGTTTCAAGGAGAATCAAAAAGGAACTGATGATGTAATATATTTGGACAGTATATTATATCATAAATTCAAAACCAGAAAATAACTATGTTGCATAAGAACACTTTTTCAAGTTTTATCATCATTCGACATCATAAAATCTTATTTATTTGAGGTAAATATTAAATTAATGATTAAGAATAGCTCCATCTTTCACTATTGATTTTAATTTTAACATAGTAGAAAAATAAAAAGCATGGAGAAACCATAAGAATGTTCTCCAGCATTGTATTAACAGAGATTAACTGTTGCATAACAGGTAAAGTTACCTTTTTCTGAACACGGATTTGTTAATAATCCAACGATCAGTAATATTGGTACCACTTGTAATATCAGCTAATAGTCCCATAGCTACTGTAGATTTTACATAAATCCCCATGCACACTCTCCAATAAGCTCAGTGTAAATCTAAACTTTAGTCATTCTGTAATAGTGGGTTCGTTGTGTGTGATCAGGGTACATTGTGATCCACATTCATGTGAACAAGTCACATGCCTATCAGCTGTCCTCACACAATAACCGCAGTCAACGTAGGCTGCCCGCAATCCCACGTCTTTTTCAGTTTTCTTTGTTTTTACTTCATATTAATTCAGTATTTTACATCATAATTCAATATTTAACATCTTAATTCAGTATTTAACATTAAAACAAGGTAAATAACTATGATATAGTTTTCGGAGTATACAAACAACGACTTTTACATCATAATACGAGCCCCACTCAACATGTAAACAAAGTCCCGTGATCTCTGACACAACTTCACGCGATCAATGTGAAATCTGTGGTCAACTATGCTGGTCGTACAAATTAAGAAGAAAAGTTTATACAGAAGAGAATAACTTACTCTTTTCCTTTGTTGAATAAGTTTGAATTTCTCCCACATTTACGATTCTGAAAAATTTTAAGTAAAGCCATATTTTTTCAAGCCTCCATTACTCCATGGTGTCACATGATTGTAAGACCATTTTCTGTAAGACCAATTCCGATTGGCTTATCTTCTACTAGACGGTGGAATGCCAGTTCGGATATTTTCTAGTTTTTTCGACATCAACAATGATAAGGGATTCCTGATCTATTTAAAGATTTTTTCGGGGCGCATCAAGATATTTATAAATAGATATCACGTATTTTATCCTTCTGGAATAACCTCAAATAATATTGGGTGGAATTTCCTAAAATGTAGTCCCGTTTGTTTTGGAAAATCCTCTGAACTTTTTTTTTTTTTTTTTTGGAAACATTTTATTGAAACTCTTTTACAATTTTACATACATGGTACAAGAAAAATTAATATATAGCATAATATTATGCAAAAGAGTTATATATGATAGAGAAAGTAAAAAGAGAGAAAAAAAAAGACAGACAGACAGGCAATCACATCATGTACATCAAACATAAATCAGCTATGTATATTTTACTTCCAGTAATAACTATAGTAGATTTTGGGTTTATAATTCATAAGTTCTATGTAATATCTAATATATATGCTACCTACAGCAAATCACAAATTGCTTTCCATTCTCTTTCATATTCTAAATATTTGCAGTTTTTTAATAACATAAATTTCTGAATAAGGAATCTGTCGGCAATTATGATACTTAAACTAAAAAAGTCAAGTTTTTGGATAGGTTTGAACTTACAGGAAAAAATGTATTGTTTTACAATAAGTATCAATAGGTTCTGAACTCTGTATAATTTATTATTGTTGTATTTACCAAAAAGTGTGCTTCTTTTATCAAAAACAAAAGAGACATTATATTTTGTTAAGAACAGCTCTTCAATTCTATACCATATATCCTTAACTTCAGGGCATTCTGTGAATAAATGTTCTATCGTTTCAATGTTTAATTTACAAAAGCTACAAAGAGGAGAGTCCTTAAGCTTAATTTTATAGAGATAATTATTCGTAGGAACAATTCTATGTAATATTTGATATTGCATCCATTGGAGTTTTTATTTAATCTGAACAACCGAAAAACTATTTTAAATATACACTCTGAACAGTCTCTGTTTTGGAGCTTATATCATTTTTGCCACATCAATTGCAAGACATCTTCCTATTCTCTTTTGTACAGACATCTCCCAAAAGTCAATGCTCATGAATAGAATATTTTATATTCAGTTATCAAATATTCAAGAAAAACGTAGCATCAGGGTTGGCTGCTCCCGGGCCCTTTTTCTCGCAACAAATATTTTTCTTAAATTTACATATAAAATATTGAATTCTGTATATATTAAAGCTATACACGCTATAATTTGCGTCAATTTTGAATAAAGGGGAAAATGTATGTGTTTGATTACTAATAAAAGTTACCTTTATTCTGTTAATTATAATGCTCAATTCGATCACGTAACAAATGTATCAAATATTAAACAATAAAAAATATTTATTTTCCTGCCAGGAAAGTAATGCCTCCTCGTGAATATCAATCTATCACGTGATATCGACAGCTAAATTTAGCCTATCATACCAAAACTGGTGAAGGGTCAACATCTTCATAATTGTGATAGTTTCACAAAGGAAAGGATATTTTCAGTAAAGCGTAAATTTGTCCGATATACGAGTACAAACAAAAGAAAAAATACAAGCCTGTGAGTAGATATGAATACTTCCTTTTAAAAAATGACGTAGACCTGTGTTTTTCCCCTATGTGCTATTTATAGATCCTATAAATGTTAATGCAGAAGTAAGGGTATCATGAATGACAAGCGTATTTTACTCATTATACATGTATGTATTTCAATTTAACAACTGTTAAGCAATTAACAAATCAAGTTGGATATTTAATTAGGCAAACAATAACGACCACCTAGTTCTCCGCGGACATGCGCAATCAGGTCGGTTTGCTCTTCCTTCATCAATATTCATGAAAATGTATATTTTCCTGGCAGGAAAATAAACAATTAAAAATCTATATCTTTGTAACGAGATGGAATTCACCCTTGTAATTTACAGATTAAGGATAACTTTTATAAGTAGACAAACACATGCGTTTTCACTGTCATTCAAAATTGACGCAAATTATAGCGTGTATAGCTTTAAGGGGGGTTTGGATAAATTCCCCCTTTCAAAAACGACGCTAAATGCCTTAAAAATTAAATTAAAAAATAAAAGTAAAGAAAGTTTACAAGAATTTTAATAAAAAGAATATCAGTCTTCACTTTTAAATGATTCGGAAAAAAATTACTAGTATATAACAAACATGCTTTGAAATTTTTTTTTTTTATCATTATCTTGAAAATAATAAATAAATAATTTGATTGTACATGTAATATAAAGGTTTGCGTTCAATGAACATAGCACTTTTGAGTTTTTTTACCCATTCATACAACCATAAAACATCTTCTGAAATCCATATGCAATCACAAGGGCAACATATGAAATATCTTGCCCGTATTTAGTAGTTCTTGGTCTGGTATTGAAGATAACCATTTGTGATTGTAAGAAGCAGGCTTTTCTAAAATGACTGGTATTTTCTTCTGTGAAGAGATTCTTTTCTGTTATTGCTACAGCCTCATATATTATCTCGAGGACAGAGATTGTATGGAATCATAGGCAACAAGATTTCAATTCAGTTTTCCCATTCATGTTGTAGACAGTTTTTAAGTTACAGGTGTTAGATATGTTCTCCCATTCTGAGTTGAGGTTCTTGTTTGCAAGGAATTATTGGCAACAAAAAATGTTTTGTCCCATTATTAGCTGCTGACTAGGCCTATCTGCAGTTACTGGTGCTGACTTGGCCTTGGCCTATCTGCGGTTACTGGTGCTGACTAGGCCTATCTGCGGTTACTGGTGCTGACTAGGCCTATCTGCGGTTACTGGTGCTGACTAGGCCTATCTGCGGTTACTGGTGCTGACTAGGCCTATCTGCGGTTACTGGTGCTTCCAAACATTCTGTCCCACTCTAAGTAGAGGTCCAGATCTTTGTCGGAGACACTGGCTCTCACCTGATGGAAGGCAGCTTCAAAGTCCTCATACATTATTGGTCTCACCTTATTGGAAAACAACTAATATTAATAATCAATAACTGATTAAGTTAACTCAACTTATGCAAAACAAAATATCTTATTCTATTTTTGATATTGGTCTCACCTGTCAGAATTATTAGAATTGTATGGACTATCAAATTAACCATTGTTCATACAAAACAGGAAAACAATCTGATCCCCCCCATAATTCACCTGTAGGATGTTTTACTCACCTGATCAGCTGTAATGTTTTCTATGTCCCCAAATGGCATTGACCTGATCGGTCCTAGTGCCGCCTCTTTGCACAGGTAGGACATATCCGACCCAGAGTAGCCTAAACACACAGAAGTTTCACTTGAAGAAAAGTAATGTTAAACCCAAATCATTAGTTGGGTTTAAGAAGTAACAATATTTTTTCTGCACCAAACCAAATTTTTCTTATATATCAAAGAATTTAGTTTAAAAAGTCAAGGGTTTGCAGACTTGTAATGAAAGAAATTAAATGTAAAGTGAATATAAGGTATTTCAATAAACTGATAACTATGAGACTCATGTACATGCAAATGAACAGTAAATACAACATGTGACTTCTTTAACCTTCAGACTTGAGTTGAATGGCGTTTAACTCTGCCTCAGACAGCTGATAAGTCTGCTGTGACAGGAGATTGAGGACGATGTGTTTACGAGCCTCGCCCTCTGGAAGTGGAATATACAGTCTCTTCACAAACCGCCGTCTTGCAGCCTCATCAATTTCTTGTGGTCTGCAAAAAGAGCAACCATTAAGCTGGGACTGAAGCACTCATCATTCTACTCATCTTTGGAACACAACAAAGATTACTAGAAATCAAAAACTGAATAACTAAATCAAACTCAAGCAAAATAAAATATTTTTCCATTTTTTGAAATGCAATGAGCCTGTCCGCAGTTATCAAAGTCCATTTTACCTGTTAGTAGCTCCTATGACTAGAATTCTTTCATCAGACAAAGTGGCAGCCCCATCCTAACAAAATTCATAAAAATAAACTCAAAAACTCACATCACTTACTTTGTAATATTTCAGATACATCTCTTAAATTAACAAAACAACATTTTTTTTCCCAATTCATGTACAAGTGTGTATTCTCTTGTTCTCAATACACAGTGGATACAGTACCAGCTGTATAAGGAACTCTGTTTTGATCCTGCGTGAGGCTTCATGTTCTCCATCGGATCTCTGGGACAGTAGGGAGTCTATCTCGTCAATGAACACAACCGCTGGCTGATGACACCGGGCCACAGCAAACATTGCACGCACCATCTTCTCTCCCTCACCAACCTGTCTCACATTATACAGAGCACAGAAAAAGCCATGAAAAAGCTACTCAATAATCCTTAGGTTGAAACAGTTTTACACATTATCATAAAAATAAAGCCACTATAGATCATTTGGAATTGCAAAGAAAAGATGACGCTTACCCATTTAGAAGTGAGTGAAGAAGCACTGATGCTGAAGAAGGTAGACTTGGACTGACTAGCAATGCATTTACCTGAAAACAAACCACTCTATCTTTAGTCTGTCTCCATCAATTGTACAGTTTTGTGTGAATGATCTTGTTTTTACTGTTGCAATTGGTTCAACTAAGACCGCACATCGTGGGACTCACCTATCAGGGTCTTGCCTGTGCCTGGAGGTCCAAACAGCAGCAGCCCCTTTGGTGGGCCCCGCAGTCCCGTGAATATGTCTCTGAAGGACAGATACATGTACAAATACATGTAATACATATAGCATGACATGTAAATATACATTGTATGTAGGATCTTCTATTTTATGTATCAGTAGAACAAAGGGACGGATAATTTCTTTTACTTGTTTCTTGTTCCTTTTAACAAAAAAGGTATACGTATACAGTGTCATACATGGTATCTTTTTAGGATTATGGAGGATGCATTTTTGAGTATGCAATTGACTACATATGACTAACATGAAAGCAGGAATCTACCCATCTTGTCAAGCTACAAGTAGTATTGTTTGTTGAGTCAAGAACTTACGGTCTTAACATAGGCCAAACAACAATTTCTTTAATGGTTTTCTTGGCAAATTCTAGACCGGCGATATCATCCCAGGAAAGCTGAGGCCCATGATCCATGATCTGAGGTAGAGAAGAACATTTTACAAATACAGGTACGCCAATCAGTAAGAATTTGATGGTACCCTGACCATTTTTTGGCAATGTCAAACAAAATTAATGCATTGATGATAAAAAAAAATAGGCTTTGTTTTACATTTGTTTAAAATGTGTGATTGCTAGAGCTCTAATTGCAGTCATGCTTTGAGGGTTACCTCATTCATGATCAGTTCTATCATCTTGGGTTCTATTCCTTTCAGTCGTTCATCTGTCACTTCTTCACCTTTCTCTCCATTCTTACCCAACACAGACCGCGTGATGGCTTTTACACCTACATCATCAGGTCTTGTAACAATGGAAAGAAAAAAGCATTCAAAACCAAATTTCTAAGTTTTGTAGACTGTACAATGACATGAATGTCACTAAATGATAATTCAGGGTGTACAACTTACTCTTCATTTTCTTCTCTATTCATCACAGGTGGCACAAACCTACTGCTTGGGCCCCGTCTGAAAATTTCAAAGAAACATGTGACACAAAGACCCTCTGACTTAATGTTGAAAGACACAAACTGTACCAGCAGAAACAAAACATCCTGAAGTATTAAAAATCATTTTCATATTTTTTTGATGGCAGGTGCTTGTCCATGATATGATACAGGCAAACAAAGCAAAGTGTGCTTTGTATCCTCACAAGATTAACTTTTATTTTACATAAATTTTGAAGAAAAACAAGAGCAGACCTTGTACCCAGAGACTTCTTGGTAGCTCCATAGGAAGACGTTGATACCGTTCCTCTCCCTCTCCCAAACTTTTTCTGGTTCTCAATATTCTATGTAAAAAATAAAACAATCAGAAACCTCCAAGTCTTTGTTAATACAGTTTTTTTGTTCCACGGCGATGTCATAGAACTGTAAAGCACTAATGAGTTTACCAGTTGTTCTTTTGCTGTTCTGAATGGGCCAGAAAAACTTGGCTGGTCATTTTGTCCCTGACCGCTAGGTCCTTCCATACCATCGTCCATGTAGGGTCTCTTCATGGAATTACTCTGATAAATGATAATTGCAAAGAATGCAACAATACAATGAATCAATCAAATAATGGAGGGATTATTTTCCAAACGAGACAAATAAAAGTGGCACACTGACATACTTGATCTAACTCACCTCTTCCCTCACTTGTCTGTTCTGAAACGGCTTTTCTTCACCAAAATGGTTAGAAAATGGGTTGACATTTTCTCTCTCCCCATACATTTTCCCTCCATTTCCAAACAAAGGTCTCCTGTTCCCAGACTGTTTGACTCCTCCCCCTACCATCTGATTTCTCTCACTTCCTGCAGCAACTGAAGTGTTGCCAAATGTAGGTGGTCTTTGATTAAAGCTTCCAAATGGCTGGTCATTCCCTGAGAGATAAAAAAATAAAACAAATCAGAAATATATCATAATGTAATATACATTTTACTGCACACTCCTTTTCATAAAATTTAGAAACAACTTAACTACATGCTAGGGATGGGATGATCCACCGATGCACCGGTGCATCGCGGTATTTATTTTGACAATATTTGGATCGATACATTTACTATTGATACAACGATACCTTACCAAACTTTTTTTATTTTTCAAAAATATCCGAGCTTCATATATCGGCTATTTTTAGTCCGCGCGCCTAATATGAAAGTACAAAGATGGTGGAAAACCTCGTTAAGTTGTCAAAACTGTTAGAAAGCTAAATATGGAGTGTGGAAAACTTTTGGAGTACTTGTTTATGAAAAACTAGTGTACACGAGACTATAAAGTAATTTGTAAATTGTGCAACGCTCATTACGAATATAACAGAATAACTTTGGACATGCGGTAATACATCGGCAGGTTGAATAAATTTTAAACTTTTATTCATGTTTTCATTTAATTGCAATGTATCGTGATATGTATCGTATCGCATCTCATGTATCGTGATATGTACCGAATCGGCTCAGTACAGTATCGTCCCAGCCCTACTACATGCTCATGTACCATAGTATAACTGTGTATGTAATATTTTAATTACTTTTTTCTCTCTCAAAATATACAGTTGTCATAAGGCCAGAGAAAAAATGTACCTTCAGTTTCCCCTGGATTTCTCATTGTCCTTGGATGCTGCCTTTCACGATTAGAATTCAGGCTGTCAGATAACCGGCCCTGTAAGTGGCCACTGCTGCTGGCCAGAAAACTAGACTTTGCTGGTCCCCCTTGCTTACTGGTAGTGGTCTGGTCCCTGGAACCTCTAGATTTTATCACAATCTCTGACTGCCTCCCTTCAGGAAGCAATTTTTCCTGCTTATCCTAGATAACAAAACGTCAAAGTCTGTGCAGACTCTGCACTGCAGAGGAACTAGCGGGAAGTTGGTTTGGTGATCAATGGTAAATATATTACAATTTTTTTTTATCAATTAAATCACTTTGTGGGATTTCTTATTAACAAATACCAGTATCACTTTTTTACAAGAAAAACTAATAAAGTAAATGCCAATAAACATCAGTTATGGTAAGTATCCTTTGCACAGAGATATACTGTCAAAGTTTGGGACATTCTGAATACTGGTAATTCATCAACATTTACATATATTACATTTACATATAACGTTTACATATAACATTTAGTATTAGTGATGTACCTTGACATCAGCCAAGTATTTTTTGTAACTCTCCATCTGTTGTACTTTCTCCAGTGACAAAGAACTCTTCCATTTCTGGCTTTCTAGATGGTAGATTGTACATTCATTAAGTTTACAATCACATAAAAACTACCTCTGAGTCAGCATATTAAAATAAATAGATATTTCAACATGATAATTTTTATCAACTGAAACAGTCTTACCATTTCTGTATTTGCTGCATATTGATAGTGCTCCCTCAGCAAAGTTATTCAAGCCTGTTTAAAAAATGATTCAATGAAATAAGAGAATAATGTAATCTGGTTAAAGACAATTCAAAAGAAATGCATTGCCTATATATTCTGCTACTAAAAAGTATGATATGTATTTTAATTCTGAAAACATGGCATCCAGATTAAAAGTTAAAGAAAATAAGTGTAAAATTTTTTTTTTATTTCTTTTTAACAGTGTTTGAATTAACATCAACTGCAGATCAAAGACAAGCTTTGTGGAAGAGCAAAGGTCACACTAGTTTGTGACAATCTAATGTCAGTATGTACCTTGTTCTGTGTTATGAGTATCCACAATAGCAGTGTAAGGTCTCCAGTACTCTTTTAACAGAAGCTCCAAATTATCACTGCTTAACCTGCATGAATATAGGTAGAAAGGATAATCTTACCGTAGATAGAATGTTCTATCGTTAAAATGACAGATGTCCTACGGACCCGGTTTAACCTAAGCGTAGCCTGGTCACGTTCTATCTTACCGTGACCAGGCTACGCTTAGGTTAAACCGGGTCTGTAGGACATCTGTCATTTTAACGATAGAACATTCTATCTAGAATATAGGGGGAAAGCTCTGATTACTGTCAACATACTACTGTAAATAGGGAACACTTTAGAATAAAATTTGTCTTGTGAACAGGTAAATGGATGTATTATACCTTCCATGATTCCGTGCTAACTGGAGCTGCCCCATCAGACGTCTATATACGTCTGCTTTTTCGCCTGGCGTTCCATTAGTCAGTTTATCCGACAAAAACAGTGTTTGATACTGGTTTAAAAACTGCTTGTCATATTCATCATTCACGTTCATTGTAATGCTTTAGAAAACGGAGACATTCAATTATTATGCTTAAAACCTAATAGATAACAAAAGTTAAACAATCACAGACAACTGCATCTTATTTTACAACCATTTTTCCTTTCGAATTGTCTCGACCAAATAACCAAAGTTTTCCCGCCAAATTAAATAGAACCTATCCCGATGTTAAAAAAAAAATATCGGGATCGGGAACTTTAATTTATATTCATGCGCTAGTTTAGCGAATTAAGTATTATCAGATCGATATTTTATGAAGATATTTATTACAATTCATGAATAAAAATAATTTAATTAATGTTTGCAAAGCTTTAATTTGCAACTGGTTCTCTCAGACCACTCTAATTTGAAAAAAAGGATTTTGCACTTTATTCTAACGGGTAAACTTCTTGAGTTGAAAATAGGCACTTCCTGTTAAGAAAAACACATGTGTTATGTTTACGAAATACTCAACATGCTCAAAGTCTTGAACTGAATTGAATAATTATGAAATATCTGTTGGAATCAAGATTTTCTTCTTCGGATGAAGATAGCTCATCCGATGAAGAAGTAAACGAGCTGGCATCAGCTCTAAGTGAAAGTATCGCCAAACATATCACAGTGAAGCGACAGCAAAAGAGTGCAAATGTTGACAATTCTATTTTTGTGTTGGACAAAACACCTGGAAATGTTCCACTAAAGTCTCCAGAAAACGACAACAAAGAAAAGTCCAGTGGAAAAACAAATATCAAGAAATCAAAGAAGAAAACTAAGAAAAACTAGTTCGTAACGAAATTATGATGTATTTTAAATAACTTACTTTATTACATGATGCATATGACACAGTACTTGGCAGTTTAATATATTACTACGCTTGCGAAGCTCATTAATATTGTTAACTGTATATGGTGGTCGATAAGCTGTCATGTCATGTGCACATGGGTATTTAAAAATTAGATATCTATATGAAATATGTTTATTCACCAATTAAGGGACCTCAGAAGGGGGGGGGGCATATATTTATCTTAAAAATAATTTGATAATATTCTAGCAAATAATGAAGGAATTAAATGATAAGAATGTCCAGAGCCACTTTACAAGTGTGATAGACAGACCGGTTTAAATACCAGCGCCAGATAGCTGTGTTGGTAGACACATGACTAGAGATTAAGGGGTCTGGGCTCAAATCCTGGTCTGGTCCGTCATTATATCTCCCATCCAGTGATTTTCAGATACAATGAAATATATGAGTCGAAAGAAGTAATCTATACAAATAACATCAGAATGAATAGGGTAGCCCGAGTACAGAGAGTACCAGGGATGGTGCCTGTGCATAGTCAGTCAGATTTTTTTTTTTTGGGGGGGGGGGGGGGGTATATACAGTCTAAAAGCCCAATAATATCAATTATTGATCAAGCAAAGCATATGCTTAATATTAATTTGAGAATTGCTTTAATAGTAGTAATGATGCAATTTCATGCATTCATCGACTTCAGACTCTGAATACAAATTATCTAGAGCGATTGGTTACAGAAATAATATGCAATAAATTTGTTTATTGGTATTACAGTTTCGCTTTTGCACTCCAAAAGTAATGCATAAGTCATTTCAAATATATGTAAGGGTGTCTCATAACGTGGGTACGGTAGTTCAAACTGTGACTCCCCAGACCAATAGAAGCACCCAAGGAGGGATGAAAAGGTTTAAGTGCTTTATAAGGAACAGAATCATTTAGGGGAAAAAAAGGTTGCAACCCAAGATATCACAATCAAAGATTTAAATGATAAATCATTGTACATATACTTTTTAGCTCACCTGAGCCAAAGGCACAAGTGAGCTTTTCTGATCACAATTTGTCCGTTGTCTGTCGTTGTCGTTATTGTAAACTTTTCACATTTTTATCTTCTTCTCAAGAACCACTGGGCAGATTTCAACCAAATTTGGCACAAAGCGCCACTAGGTGAAGGGGATTCAAGTTTGTTCAAATGAAGGGCCACGCCCTCTTTAAAGGGGAGATAATTGAGAATTATTGGAAATTTGTTGGTATTTTTCAAAAATCTTCTTCTCAAAAACTATTTGGCCTGAAAAGCTTAAACTTGTGTGGAGGCATCCTCAGGTAGTGTAGATTCAAGTTTGTTTAAATCATGGTCCTCGGGGGTAGGATGGGGCCACAATAGGGGATCATGTTTTACATAGGAATATATAGAGAAAATCTTTAAAAAAAAATTCTTTTAAAAACTATTTGGCCAAGAAAGCTCAAATTTGCGTGTAACCATCCTCAAATAATGTAGATTCAAGTTTTTTCAAATCATGGTCCCTGGGAGTAGGGCGGGACCACAATGGGGGATAAATTTTCATATAGAGAAAATCTTTAAAAATCTTCTGGGAAAGTTTTTGGTGAAAAACTAAGTACTTAGTGTGAAAGCACAGGTTATTCAGATTTAAGTTTGATGAAACCATGATTCCCTAGAGAAAAGTGGGGCCACGAAATGGGGGGGGGATATATAGGAATAGAGAAAAATCTTCTTTCAGGTACAACAACAAAAGGGGCTTGGTATTTACCCAAAAAAAAGAGGTGGATAAAAGTTGGCAGATTTTCAATTTTTTTTAGCAAGATCTACTGTACTTAGTTGTCAAGATATTTTGATATTTGATCAGAATTAAGGCAATTGATGCTCAGGTGAGCGATGTGGCCCCTGGGTCTCTCGTTTGAATGTACATATGGCTACGTTATAAATTTCCTTTATAATTTGTAGATAAATGTAAAACCATATTTTCAGCAAAATATTATAATCTCATTAAATTCTTTGATATTATAGAAATGTTGCAGCTGAACTTGATCAACCATCCTCATGATTACTCTTTTAATAATTTGGTCTCTTTTCAGTGATGGTTTATCTTCATACATACACTGTAACATTGACATCATGGACCCAAGTACATATAAACCTAAACAAGGGGAACATAAAAAACAAAAGAATAAAGGAAAGGAAACCAAGACAGACAGAGTAGTGCAGGTGAGGCCATGTTCTCAAATTCTGACAGCAAGACTTGCAAATCCAGTATCACTTACAATAACCTACCAGTCACCAAGTGTTTAAATGACTGTTTGTGTGCAGATTGGCTTTGATAAAGTTAAATAAACATGCATTTTCACAGGAACTCATGAAGAAGAGCGTGATTACACCAGACTTTGAAAAACAAGATTCTCTGGAGCCATATGAAGAAGGTCGAAGAAAACAAAAACTAAAAAGAAAGGTTTGTTTCTCAGTCATACTGATAGAAGGCTCATTTTCTTAAATTAGTGAAATAAGTTATTTAGTTTGTTTCATGATTTTTATATAGAAAGAGAAGGCTATGACAAAGGGCAAAGGCTGGTTTGATATGAAGGCCCCAGAAATGACAGATGAAGCCAAAATGAATTTGGAGATGCTCAAGATGAGGAAGGCTCTGGATCCAAAACGCTTCTACAAGAACAATGACATGAAGGGTCTGCCCAAGTTCTTCCAGTTTGGAAAAGTGGTGGAATCAGCGGCAGACTTCTATCATTCCAGAGTTCCCAAGAAGAAGCGGAAAGCCAACCTGGTCCAGGAGCTGCTAGCTGATGCTGAATTCAGACAGTGAGTTGTCTCAATCAGTGTTAAAAGAGATTCATATTGTGGAGGTCAAAGTTCTGTTAACATATTTTAGCATGTAAGATAATTATGTTGTCTCAGTCAATGTTAAGAGATTCATGTTGTTGGGATCAAAATACTCTAAATGTATGAAAAATGACAATAACAAACTGTCAACCAGCTCTAAAATCCATAAAATGAAATAGAAATTCAAAGCAGAGCAACACTGACCTCTAAAAAGATAGAGCTAGGATCAGGTGATTAGGAGGAGTGAGCATCCTCTTTTGACCGGTCACACCCACTGTGTGCTCTTTGTTGTAATCGGGTAAAAAAGAATTATGTTAGTATGTAAGATATTTGGCAGAAAATTATTTTTACAAGTCATTGTGGATTTGAATGAATGTATTCCTGAATTTTTATTATTCCTGAATTTTTATTATTCCTGAATTTTTACTTTTAAACATATGTAAATAGCATTTTGCGTAGTACTTGGTAATGAACTTGATTTAGCAGAAGCCACTTTCTTCTAAAAATGCTAAATAGAATACCCCGGTACACGGTCAAATGTAACAGGTTTACAGTATTTGCTGTTAGTTTTCAGGCTATTTTGCATCAGACGTAGATTTCAGTTGTTGTCTCATTAAACGTTAAAGTTATCTGTGCATGTTTGTGGGATCAAAGCATTTGCTGTAAAAAAAAAAAAATAGCTTGAAGTTTTTTGGTATCAAATGTAGATGGAGGTATATCTGTTGAAGAATAATTTTGATGTTTTTACTTGTGTTTCAGATACAACAAAAGAAAATATGTTGAGATTCAGGAAGCCAAGAAGAAAGGAGATGGACCTTATAAAAGGATGAGAAGATTAAAGAAAAAGAAGAAAATAAATTAACACTTTTATATACATAAATTGATCTTTACTTTTTGTGTCATTACAAAACTGTTTTTTCATGCTACATGAAGATTTATTCTCTATGAATCAGATATTGTATTGATTAACGGGTAGCTTCATTTAACATGTAAATCAAATGACATTAAAGAATGTTCATTCAAAAGAAGTAATGTTGATAAAATGACTAAGTTGCAAATGTGGACGTATACTTTCAAAGGGAGGCAAATTGAAGGGAAAATTGCATTTCTGCCTCAAGATTTGGCAGAATGTTGAGTAATTTACAGATGTTGACATCCACTGAGTATATTCTCTATTCTTTAAGAATATTGAGAATTAAACTTATTAACATCTACATCTTTTAAGTATTTTTTCATAATTTCTTTTATAAAGACACCAATAAGAACTAACTAGTCTATGAACAAAAGCTTGGTCTAACAAGTTATACCAATAGCAAATGTAAAGCCATCATTAAAAGTATTACTGTTTCTCCTAACCCGACACTAATTGTTGAAGTTGGGTAGGTAGGTAGGTAAATTTTTTTTTCTCCCAGGGCAGAAAATGAAAATACAGTATAAATTAAAATTAAAAAATGATTCTATTTCTCTATTGATAACAACTAAACAACATGATTGATTGCAAAACAATTTGTTATAATTCATGCACCATTGGAATTTAATGATTTAATATTAAATTCACAATTTGATATTGTTTATTTTAAATTTAAATGTTTCTTCCAATGACTAGATGTGCATGACTAGATTCATTATCATTTCAATGGTGATGTACATGTCAACCTACATTCAAATATCATTTTAATGATAATGTACATGACTACTAAGTATCAATTGATTTCTCTCAAACTTCCTGTAAAATTAGATTTAAAGAAAACTTTATTGAGGTAAAAGAATTCAGTCGGCGGGATTTTATTGGGTCGGTTGCGTTACGGAAAACAAAGTTATTTTTCATTTTGTGGACATTAAGTTAATTTTTCGTAAACCATTTCGATCATAATCCATGTGGTTTTAGTAAAACTGAAATCAACGAGACTGATATAAGACTGTTGTTTTTTTCCGTGATAATTTCATATGTACAATTACTCATTTTATTTGAAGAATCTAAGCTAGATTTGAAGAAAGTTAAAAGCTTAAAACTAGTAAAAGGCTTTAGGGAATGTAATGTTCATTTGTAGATCATTGCAGAAAAAAGCACAATAAATATCTTTGCCAATTAAACATTTGTCAATCACCTGTTTTGAAAATTATATGCCTTCCTGTTCATAAATTTTTTTAACTTCTGTCTTATTTCAAACTTGAATTTATATGATTAACTCTATGGATACCGCGCACAAGGTTTCACGTTGCTACTTGCCTAATCCAAAATGAACTTTCAATTGCGCGCTCAGGTGCCAAAAGCTTGTCAATTTTTTTTCTCTCTATGTATTTCATTAAACAAATGCCGAGGATAACTAAGGAGACTGGGTGACCAACAAATTGTCCTCAGATCTACCTTACTAATGCTGTGAAGATTCAAAATATTTCTTTTTTAAAAATCGATAAAAATTAGTTTAAGACATACATTTGGCACGCGAGTGTAGTTCTAGATTTCCTTATTTAAGCTAACTTTTGTTTTGCGATTCAACCGTCTTTGCATCAAATCGCGAGAAAATAAAATCGCAAACGCTGAACTTTTTATTTATACCAACATGCCGAGGACAACTAAGGAGACTGGGTGCGGAGAACAAATTGTCCTTATATCTACCTTATTTGTTTAGCTGTGAACTACTAGTATTATTTAGTAAAGGAAAATTCCATATATTTGAATGCTTTCTTACATTTTTATATAGTTACACATTTGACAATGGAGTTTTTTGTTGTTGGGGTTTTTTTTAGGTGTTAGGTTATGAGATATGCTGGGTAGCAAATGATATTTCCTCTGATAATGCCAAGACACAAAAAACTAATTTTTATAGATTTTTAAAAAAGAAATCTTTTTAATCTTCACAGTATTAGTAATGTTATGATTCTTTGAAATATACCGGTACTACACAGGAGGATTTCGGCAGAGCTGAAGAGTTTATGACAAGTCTAATCAGTCAACAGAAACAACAGTCTGATCCATCACAACACAACGCTTCACATCGCATACTGGAACAGAACATAGTCAATCAGAAATTGATGATGATGGGAATTTTTTTGGTTCAGTTCTACAAGATTCACTGATTTGCTTCTTCGTTCACACTGAATGTCATAAAATGAAAGGGGGGGGGGCGTCTTAACATCTTTGTAATAATTTGGTATAGATACAATTTACAATATGAGTGTTACAGTTTATTGTATAGAAGTATGTCTGTTACTTTTAAAGCTTCTGTTTCAGGGGTTTGTGTCGTCTGAAGAATCTCAAGTCTACGATGACAGGGCAACATTTATGTATAGATCTACTTTTACAAATATACATAGGTCACTAAAAATGCTTTTTCTCAGCATTAATTTGCCGAGAGAATGCATATGCAAAAGAGACTTGCATTTTTCGTTAAATGCATGATAATTTGTCACAAGTAATATGCGGTTCATACGTACATGCACATCTTGCTCTTAATTTACAGAACAATTTTCAAATACGATATCTGTAATATATAATATGTTTATTCACCAATCAAGGGCCCTTGGGGAGGGCGGGGCATATGCATTAAAAACAATAATATAATCATTATTAAATAATGGAAGAATTCACAGAGGCTTGAGGAAAGGACGGACCCCCCCCCCCCCCCCATCCATCTCCATGTATCTAGCCTTTGGGACTTACCCTCTATATATTAAACATTACTAGTACAAGAATCTAACGCATAGTTACAATTTTTTTTATATTGCATATGTTGATACATACTGATGTTAATAAAAGTTGCTAAGAACAACTGTTGACATAGTAACGAAGACTAAAGATATAAAAATTGCAAATATTAGCAACTTTTGATAACATAGAAAGCAATTGCAGCGTATATAGGTCATGAAACATAAAATATTTATTTAATTGTGTGGTCAGTGTTCAAACTAAAGAATAAAATTGATGGGCAAATCAAAATTTAAGGAATGTTACCGTGGAACCGGTGATTATTTTAAAAACGCGTCTTTTTTATATTTTTATTAGCATAATTGTTCTCACTAAATTAAACATATTAATTTTTAGTTGAAGAAAAAACCCATGGTGGTTCTAACAAGAGGCCCAGGGGCCACATCGCTCACCTGAGCAACAATAGCATTAACTCTGATCAAATTAGCATTACAGTATCAAAAACAAAATATCTTTACATCTAAGTACTGTAGATCTTGCTCAAATTTTTTTAAACTGCCGATTTTTATCCAAATATTTTTATGGTAAATACCAAGTCCCTTTCGTTGTTGTACCTATAAGAAGATTTTTTTTCTATTTCTATACCCCCCCCCCCCCCCCCACACACACACACTTTGTGGCCCCACTTTTTTCTAAGGAATCATGGTTTGATCAAAGTTAATTCTTTACAACCCGTGCTTTTACACAAGTTACAGCTTTTTGGACTAAAAACTTTCATAGAATATTTTAAAAGATTTTCTCTCTATATTCTTATGTAACCCCCCCCCCCATTGTTGTCCCATCCTACCCCCGGGGACTATGATTTTAAAAAAAAACTTGGATCTACACTATTTGAGGATGCTTCCACAAAAAGTTTGAGGCTTTTTGGCCAAATAGATTTGAAGAAAATTTTTAAAGATTTTCTCTCTAAATATATCTACATGTATGTAAAAATTCATCCCCCATTGTGGACCCATCCTACCCCTGGGGACCATGATTTGAACAAAATTGAATCTACACTATCTGACGATGCTTCCACTGCAATTTAAGCTTTTCTGGCCTAATAGTTTTAGAAAAGAAGATTTTTAAAGATTTTCTCTATATATTCATATGCAAAAATTTATCCCCCATAGTGGCCCCACCCTACCCCTGGGGACTATGATTTGAACAAACTTGAACCTACACTATCTATGGATGCTTTCACTCCAATTTGATCTTTTCTGGCTTAATAGTTTTTGAGAAGAAGATTTTTAAAGATTTTCTATATATATTCCTATGTAAAAATTCATCCCCCATTGTGGCCCCACCCTACCCACTGGGATCGACCATGATTTGAACAAACTTGAATCTAAACTACCTGAGGATGCCTCCACACAAGTTTAAGCTTTTATGGCTAAATAGATTTTGAGAAGAAGATTTTTTAAAAAGATTTTCTATATATACATATATCCCTATGTAAAAATTCATCCCCCATTGTGGCTCCAACCTACCCCCGGGGACCATTACTCGAACAAACTTGAATCTACACTATCTAAGGATGCTTCTACTTCAATTTAAGTTTTCTTGCCTAATAGATTTTAAGAAGAAGATTTTTAAAGATTTTCTCTATATATTCCCGTGTAAAAATTCACCCCCCCCCCCAATGTGGCCCCACCCTATCCCCGGGGACCATGATTTTAACAAACTTGAATCTACACTATCTGTTGATGTTTCCACTCCAATTTGAGCTTTTCTGGCCTAATCGATTTTTTGAGAAGATTTTTAAAGATTTCTCTATATATTCCTATGTAAAAATTCATCCCCCATTATGGCCCCACCCTCCCCCTTGGGACCATGATTTGAAAAAACTTGAATCTACACTACCTGAGGATGCTTCCACACAAGTTTAAGCTTTTCTGGCCGAATGGTTTTTTAAGAAAAAGATTTTCAAAGATTTTCTCTATACATTCTTACGTAAAAATCCACCCCCCCCCCCCTCACTGTCGCCCCCATCCTACCCTCGGGGACAACGATTTAAACAAACATGAATCTAAGCTACCTGAGCTGAGGATGCTTCCATACAAGTAATAGCTTTTCTGGCCTAATAGTTTTTGAGAAGAAGGTTTTTGAAAAATACCAAAAAAATTAAATAATTCTAAATTATCTCCCTTTTAAAGAGATTGTGGCCCTTCATTTGAACAAACTTGAATCCCCTTCACCTAGTGATGCTTTGTGTCAAGTTTGGTTGAATCTGCCCAGTGGTTCTTGAGAAGAAGAAGAAAATGTGAAAAATTTACAACGACGACAACGCCAACGACAACGCCGACAGACAACGGACAAATTTTGATCAGAAAAGCTCACTTGAGCTTTCAGCTCAGGTGAGCTACAGAGCTTTTATCGTTTTCCTACCTATAACGATTATATAAGGTCAGCCGAGATGTAAAGATATTATTAACAAAAACAAATTTGTTAACGCATAAAAGACAGGGATGAAATGACATTATATAAATAGTGCCTGTTTGGGAGGGTAACTGTTGAAATTGACACCCCGAGATAACCATTGTCAATCGACGGGAAGCGGAGGTTGACAATGGTTTTAGAGTGGTGTCAATTTCAACAGTTACCCTCCCAAACAGGCACTATTTATTTTATTATACTGATTGTCTTAATTAAAAAAAAAAATTACTGCTTTTATATAGAAATGAAGTGAATTTTACGGCAAACCGTACGCGCATAATTTACGCGCATGTAACAAATCGTTGTTACCCGTTGCCAAGTGTGTTGCTAACGCCATGGGTAATAGAACGGATTACCAACTGCGTCTAACTAATCAGATTTCAGTATTTTACATGAAAGTATAATAAAACCAATTGCTATCTATAAGTTTTTCTCCAGTCTCCCTAAATCCGATCCTCCCCAACAACAAACGCGGACTTAATGAATATTTTTCTTCAATAAAGCTATTTTTTTCATCTAGACTTTTAGAAACGTATAAAGCATGAACGACTTTAAGGCGTTTGCAATGTGTGAAAATCCAAAGAAAGCCATGGGTGTTTGAGGACAGCGCCACCCCTACCTACCGTTAATTCGAACTCCCAGGGTTTCCAAGTTTTATTTTATAATAAGCATAAAATCTACCTACACTGTTTTTGTATAAAAATTGCAATAGCTATACTATAGTATATATTCAGAGTTTTTGAAAAGATGAGAAAATATTTGTTTATATAGGTAGTTTAACCTTTTTATCAATTCTGTATATAGTGCAAGATACTTAGATTGTTATATTGTTGATACTTAGATTGTTATATTGTTGATACTTAGATTGTTACATTGTTGATACTTAGTCATATTGTTGATACTTAGTTATATTGTTGATACTTAGATTGTTATATTGTTGATACTTAGTCATATTGTTGATACTTAGTTATATTGTTGATACTTAGATTGTTATATTGTTGATACTTAGTCATATTGTTGATACTTAGTTATATTGTTGATACTTAGATTGTTATATTGTTGATACTTAGATTGTTACATTGTTGATACTTAGTCATACTGTTGATACTTAGTTATATTGTTTATACTTATATTGCTATATTGTTGATACTTAGTCATATTGTTGATACTTAGTTATATTGTTGATACTTAGATTGTTATATTGTTGATACTTAGTCATATTGTTGATACTTAGATTGTTACGGTATATTGTTGATACTTAGTCATATTGTTGATACTTAGTTATATTGTTGATACTTAGATTGTTATATTGTTGATACTTAGATTGTTATATTGTTGATACTTAGATTGTTATATTGTTGATACTTAGTCATATTGTTGATACTTAGTTATATTGTTGATACTTAGATTGTTATATTGTTGATACTTAGATTGTTACATTGTTGATACTTAGTCATACTGTTGATACTTAGTTATATTGTTTATACTTATATTGCTATATTGTTGATACTTAGTCATATTGTTGATACTTAGTTATATTGTTGATACTTAGATTGTTATATTGTTGATACTTAGTCATATTGTTGATACTTAGATTGTTACGGTATATTGTTGATACTTAGATTGTTATAAACAGCCCACCAACCAAACAGAGGACACACATACATTACTGGTTCAATTTTGATATTCTTTATTATCATTAAAATACACCACATTTTCTCAAAAACAAATAAGAACAGCTTCTTAAGTAATATTAAAACATTTAATATATGTCGTTTATTCAGCTAAAACAAGTCAATAAATTGCACATCCATTGTGTAAACAACTTTACGATTGGTCCAAATTGGTCCCTGATGATCACATTGCAATAAAACTACATATGCCAATCTTCCACGCATTTAAAATTCCACATGCAAACTTCATAAAACAAAAGAAATGAAAATTTAATCAACAAATTTTAAAAATACACCCATCCCACAATATATCAACATTCAAATCAATAATGCATACGCATGTATACAAGATAATAACATAACACTCAGTCTGATAAAAAAACCATCATGGTTTTTCATTTTACAGATAATTATGGCAATTACAAATTCTTTAACTGAGACAAATATAAGATTCAAACCTGAAAAAAATAAAACAATGGCCCCCACGAGACGCGTAACACAAACCACGAATGCAACGCCGCGTGAAAATAAAAATTCAAACACAAACGTGTTTAAATTGACAGAAAATAAAAATATGCAACAAAATTGATTCAAACATAATTAAGTTTGGGAACTTTGTATACGCTTGTGACATTGATGGCACAGTAACTTGTTCTGATCACGTGATGTTTCTTTTAAGCACATCTTCAGTATCAAGCAACAACAACTACTGGTGTCGATTTGAATTCCTCTAGTGCCTACAAAATTACATAAAATTAAAACCACGGCAACAAATGTTATTATTGCCGTAATATAAACAGTTTCATCTTACAGAAACCCCTTGTGAATTACTGCAGCCTTTGTTCTGCCGGAGTTCCTCTAATGTATAAATCTGATAGTTTCGGTATTTCTATAAATCCAGCTTATCACGCAAACTCTCGTTATAGTAACTGCACCATTCCATGATCACTGCTGCGCGCGCACCAACGACTGTTACCAGGCAACAGATCATTGTCCTGGAGAATTCTCGATTTATGGAATGTCTTTTGACAACTGTTAAACACAAATGGATTTCACAAATTCGTGAACACATTACAACTCCCCTGATGGCCCGAGATGATGAATCCTGCCATCCTTTTCCATCTTCTATAATGCTGCACGCATGCAATGGCGGCCTTATGCCGGCAAAGCCCGGATTTTTTCCTGCTTTGCTTCCCTCACAACATTAGGCACTATGTCCTTCACCTTGGAAGACTAGATTTAAAGGTCATAACCCCGGACGGATTGATTACGTTAGGATGACGGACATCAGACGTGAGCTTCGTTTTCCTCCTCGTCATCATCTTCGTCGTCATCGTTTTTGACGGTACAGCACATGTAGCAGGAGACGATGATACCCACCAGCTGTAGAAGGGAGAGAAAGGAAGAGATAACTTATACATTGGATACATGCACAAGGTCCTCGTAAATAGAACCATTTTAACAAGACCTTGGACTTTCCGTAGGGTGTAACTATCTATTTCTTGCGTCATAACAAGTTAAAAATGACGCGGTTTCAAGCGAAATTCACACCTACTGCGTAGTCTTAGCTCAAAGGCTAGATAAATCTTGTTGATTTCAAAGAGCTAAAGCTGAAATGTCAGCAATAAAATAGACAGACCTACGTCACAATGCTGTTTGACACAACTTGTGACTACCCAAATCCAAGCTCTTATTAAAATGGTTCTATTCATATTAATGAGGCTAGCATCGTCGGCACCCACTGGCTTTCTCTCCGTCACACTGCTTTCGTTGAATGCAGTATAACGGAGAAATAAACCGGGGTTCCGACGATGTGAGGCTAGATGGTCCAGATATTCCCTGAAATTTTAGATGATTTTTAATGCATAAACTATTGTTTACGCTGAACACCGCTCGTAAATAGGCACGGCCATCTTTCGATTTCGTTATACCCGGCACAGTGAGAGCTCTACTTACCAATAGAATCGGCACAATGGCACATGCTAAGGTGATGTACAGAGAGTGCTGCTTGATGTACTCTATTGCTTTGTCATAGCAACCCTGTAAATGTAAGGGAAACGTTTCATTCTCATACATCTTAATTTTAAAAAATATATACTCTAATAAGTATAATTAGGCAACAGAAGATTACCAGATTTAGGACATACGAGAACATTTACATGTATTGAAGATGATCTTTCACGATTTATTTGATTATATCACTGATATCCTAGAAGAGACTCTAAGCAAAATTACGTAAGTATTTGATATGAGACACGGTTTAAATCAGTGGTACAGTATAACTTGAGGATGTGAGCGCCTGTGGAACACGATATTGTATATCTTGTAATTATCTGTTCAGTGCGTTATCCCGTCAAAACTATACGTAGCAATGGCTAGACTTCCTTCTCTTTTCTCCTCTACGAGCTGTTTGCAATACCGGTATGATTAATTTTGGAGAAATATCAATTGTCATTACAAAAACAATAAGACTTATGAGTTCCTGTATTACTTATGAGTTCCTGTAATATTTATGAGTTCCTGTAGTACTTATGAGTTCTTGTAATACTTATGAGTTCCTGAAGTACTTGTGAGTTCCTGTAATACTTATGAGTTCCTGTAATACTTGTGAGTAACCCTTATTTGAGTTCCTTACCTCTTGATACAGGTTGGGGTTTTGTATTGTACCCCTGGCTGGAGGGGGCGGTTTGACCGGGTAGCCGTTGAATTCGTTCCTTATGCCCTGACAGTCATACTCATTCTTACCAGGCACACAACAGCTCTTAGGTACAAAGGGGTACACTGTAAAGGTGATGAAAAGGTAATTAAAAAAAAGAAGTCAGCATTAATTCACACATTTCATACAGAAAATAAAAAATGACAGAATACAACAGGACATAAGCAACATGTGAAAGCAGTATGACCAAGTTACATCCTATACATGTACATGGAGATGTGGGCATGTTGTATTGGCGACTTTGTGCTGTATATCGAATAGAATGGACATGTCTTTTACTGAACTGCGTTTAAAATCGTAGCTGTTACCCTAGCTCCCAGACTATAGATATCGAGGTCCTATTGAATGCACTGAATGAATTAATACTGTTAATGCTAAGCTAGCATGTCGTTCAGTATCATAGTGACTACGTAGAACAATGTAGCTGCTACGATCTTGAACGCAGCCCAGATATTACAGCCATTTCCGTTATCACTTTTTATCGGTTACGGAGAAGGGCGAGAGTGATCCGAATGAATGTTTTACTGACTGGCTCCGGCATTGGTATATTGATGTAGGCAAGTTCTATATCTCTGATGAGGGACTGCCGTCTAGCACATAAAAAATCTTCACGCTTTGGGCGTGTCGCATGAATGGTGGTAAGCGTCTTTTTGTTGTAACATTGCTGATATTTTTTTGTTTTTGATTTAAATTGTCAACTATCACTGTCTCGTGTATTTTATGTCTTTGGCTGTCAATGGACTGATGTAGTTGTGCCACATTACACGTGTTGTTTCGACCTATACTTACTGATGTGGGTGGGTCGCTTGACGTACCAATCCGTGTTCCTATAAAACGCCCAAGATGTCAGGGAATCTTGGTCACCATACGCACCACAGCATTTAAGCTAAAACGACAGACAGAATAAGTAAATTTGAGAGAAGGCGTCAATAAGATCATCACACTGTCTTGTAACACATCAGTTGGACCCATTACGTCGGTAACGTTACATTACTCGTTACTTTACGTACCGTTCTCTGCATGGCGTCCCAGGCGTCCGTAATCAGGTTGTTCTCGGGGTTCTTACTGGTATCCACGCCGTACTGCACCTCGAGAGTCCGTATGAAATGGAGTTTGATATCCTCGTCCAGCTGAAAAAGTACAGACAACACTTCAATATATTTCAGCAAGGGGAAACGAGAAAAGGCGAATAATGAGATGAATATTGTATAGAAATATTACACGAGACATTAAAATATTGCGCACTATTCGCATGCTCGCTAATTTATTTATGGTTTAGTCACCTCCTAAGGCATATAAAATGTCTATAGAGATCTGACCAGCCGTCATGTTTATTTCTGGATACATACTATACTTACTTTTCCTTTCAACATGAATCCCATCACACTTCCCCCGACCAGTAACAGCAGCACCAGGATGAGCACGCCGCCATACTGCAAACATCATTAACACGGCATCATTAAACATCCTCACTCACACAGAGAAAGCGGCGTCAACCGATCGTCGCTATGTTTTATTTGTATACCTAATCCGGGTACTTACAAATCCTAGGACGAACTTCTCTTTCTTCATGGTCCCGCAGCACCCACAAAAGGCCAGGACGAAGACAGCCCCGCCCCCACAGGTCAGAAAGTAGGCCATATACTCCAGGTGGAAAATGTTGAAAAGGGCAGACAACTCCCTGGCGTTGTAGTCCTTCACCAGCAGCCATATCCCTGACCCTACCACACCCGACCCTAGCACCTGCAAAATTATGTACAGGTCACAGATTTTCT